>NC_141111.1:8062685-8307685 GCF_041138505.1 Cibotium barometz | reverse complement strand
TGAATATAAGCCTTCTATAATACCATGTGTACCCCATAAACCTTTGGACAGCCTTTGGGCTTTCTGGTCTCTCGAGTTCTAAGATAACTCGAATCTCTTTCCTTCATTGTTGTGGTGATCTAATTTTTGGACACTACATGTCCAAGGATTCTCACATGCCTATCCATGAATTTGGATTTCTTTCGGTTTAGGCATATCCTATAGTACCTGCATCTATTAAACACTTTCCACATATGTGGGATATGCTCTCTTCTTAACTTTGAGTTCATACAGAGGTCATCTATAAAGACCTCTAAGAATTTATGTAAGAAATCCTTATATATGCGGTGGTGGGGTGGACATGAGTTGTTGAAACATAGTTGGCATGTTTGTAAGTCGAAATGGCATTACTTTACATATAAAAGTCCCATCCTCTATAGTGAAGGCATTGTTATGCTGGTCTTTGGGATCTATGGATACTTGGTTGTACCCTGAGAATCTATCCAAGAAGCCGTAAGCTTCTTTCTCTGCTACTTTTTAAAGAAAATGTTATGTATAAGGTAGTGCATATTGATCTCACCATGCTCTGTATAAGGTGGTGGGGGTATTGATCTCTTATCATGGATATTGATCTCTCAAGAAGCTATTAGCTTCTTTCTCATCTACTCTTTCAAGCACATGTTCTGGTATAACACAATGGTTATTGATCTCTCACTATGTGGCTACATTTACCTTTTTCAAGTTCATGTATACAATCTTGCTATTCTTTTTTAGCACTTTGACCACTAGAAACTCAATCCATGTGCTGGATCTCATATATAAAACCTGCAGAAATAAGTCTATTGATTTATTCCATGATGGACTTGGAATAGGTTTCATTGTACGTGTATGGCTTTTGTTTAACTGGCCTCACACCATCTACCAGAGGAATGGTATGCTGGTATACTTCTGGAGGGACTCCCTTGAGACCCAAGTAACTCCAAGTAAATGCATCTCTATACTCTTTGAGTAACTTTGTTAATTATTTCTCCTCCTCAGGGGTTAAATCACTAGAGATCGAAACTTTTTTGGGCTCTTGTTGTTGCTAGATCAATTTGTTTGTTTGGTATCTTCTAGTCCATCATAAGATATCCCCATTTCTTTTTCTTTTGTGTGTGTGTGTGTGTGTGTGTGTGTGTGTTGGCATCATGCACACCTTTCTATTCCTAATCTTGTAGTTTCTATAATGTTAAGGAACTTTTCTTTAGCCCTCTTCTTGGTCACTGTCATCATTGGAACTATCTTCTTGAGACTCTTTCTTGATTCATCCCTGGGTCTTCTGTGTCCAGATTTGGAAGTCTTTTTGGAGTCAACTGAGGCTAAATAAATGGAATTTTCTTCTCTGTTAGGACTTAGAAGTCTTTTTGGAGTCAACTAAGGCTGAATCAATGAAATTTTCTTTTGCTAAGGTTTTAGCAATCCTAGGATCTATTTTCAAAATATCTAGATTTGATTTGTTCATTAGATCCTTCCAGTTTTGGAAGGATCTAATGAAGAAATCAAGTTTTCATTAGATCCTTCCAGTTAGATCATTCTAGTTGACTTGATTTCTTCATTAGATCCTTCTAATTAAATCATTCAAGTTAGATCATTCTAGTTGACTTGATTTCTTCAATCCTTCTGATTTCTTCATTAGATCCTTCTAATTAAATCATTCAAGTTAGATCATTCTAGTTGACTTGATTTCTTCAATCCTTCTAATTAAATCATTCCAGTTGACTTGATTTCTTCATTAAATCCTCATTAAATCCTTCCAGTTAGATCATTCCAGTTGACTTAATTTCTTCATTAAATCCTCATTAAATCCTTCCAGTTAGATCATTCTAGTTGACTTGATTTCTTTATTAGATCCTTCTAATGAAATCATTCCAGTTGACTTGATTTCTTCATTAAATCCTCATTAAATCCTTCCAGTTAGATCATTCTAGTTGGAATAGAACTCCTCTGTGGCTCGCAAGGCTTTGACGTAGTGCAAATAACTCTCTTCATCCTTTTGAGGCTAGGTGGGTCTTTGATTTTGTAATGTGTCAATCCTTTTGAGGCTAGGTGGGTCTTTGATTCTATAATGTGTCAATCCTTTTAGCTTCCTCAAAGAAGCTTCTCTACTTTCAAGGAATTATTTGAAGAGTGCCTTGTTTTCTTCTGACACCTTCTCATTCTCTTCATCATCATTTACCAACCCTTAGGCACAGCTTGGCTCCACACTTGCACTAAGACCTCTGAGTGGTATAATATTACATTTCATAGGAGTTGTTTTTTCATGGTTTTCAATAAGTTTAACTCCTTTTGGTTTTGTAGCAAAAGTACAATGGATATGGTTTTGATAGGAAAATGTCATTACTGTCTTTGTTTGTAGAACCGAGTTCCCATTATTCTAGGGAATGTATCCATTGTAGCCAATAGATGCATCCAATTTTCCTCCTCTTCGAGCTCTAGGAGTGAAGTAATTGAACTTTCCTCATCTTATGCATACCTCTTATAGCTACGCTCATTCACTTGACATAACTTTAAGCTTTCCGAGTGTGCTATCATATCAGACCCATAGGTGTCCTGATGATAACATCCCTATAGGAATGGTTCTTTAGGTTCACCTTAATGGTACCACCCTCCTAGGTGGAGGTAGATGCCATCTCTTTCCCTGTTGTAGATTAATAGCATTTGATTCATAAAAGGGTGCCCAAGAATAACACCGTAATAAGTGGGCCTTTCAAAGCCAACAATAGCAAAGGTATAGGCCACATGACATTACTTCCACTTCCTTCACGATTCCTATAGGCATTACTAAATTACCATCAGATAATTTGAGGACAATCTTTGAAGGTTTTAGGGGCTTCCTCTCCAATATTTTCCACGTCTTTGGTGGCTATGGTTACTCTCGCTTCCCCATCTAGGATTGCGGTAGTGGTCAAGCCCTCCAATTTGATTGGAATGGTGGCATTTATATCATCACCTTCAAAGTACTTACCCACCACATTGATAGGCATATCTCCTTATATTTATATCATCACCTTCAAAGTACTTACCTACCACACTGATAGGCATATCTTTGTATATTTTCAATGGGTTTTACTTGATTTCTTGGTTAGTCTCACTTGCATCTCCTAATGGCTTAGGCTACTTTTTTATCGATTGGTGGACTTCATTCCAGGCTTCTGATTTCCCTTCTAGGTACTTAGCCATAGGTATAGTCATAGAGGTAGAGAGGATTACTCTCAAAGCTCTTGTTTCTTCTTTAAGTTCTTGCCTATGGTCAGAGACTCACCTTCTGAGATGAGATATAAAGGCATGGTTCTTAATGAGTTTTCTTTTGTTGTCGTGGTACATTCACACCTACTCAGACTTGGTTCTCTTCACATTTTCTCCTATCATAGATTCTTTGAGAGTAAGCTACCTTTCATGAATCTCTTGGTTCCTCATCAGGACATGGTCATGTAGCACTCTTAGTAGGTTTCTTATGTCGTCTGGCTCTAAATGCTCATTGTTGTGAGTTTCATCTTTGATTTTAAGCCATGCTTCCTTGTGTTTTCCCATTGTTACCTCGAGTGTTCCCTTAATTATTGGTTTTTTTACGATCCCTAGCTCAAGACACTATCCTCATGTTGCTTCTTTGCTCTAGAGGTCTCTCTATAGAAATCTTGTGTGGAAACAACATGACACATCCTGCAAGATGAGCCCATAATACCAAATCATGTGCTTTGCTTAACCTCGAGATATCCTCTCTCGGGTTAGGGTATTCTTATAGCTTTTCACAAAGGGGGTTTGGTCTCAATTTGTACCTTCCTTCCACTCCTTTCTTAGCCATTTTGAGGAGTTTATCTGTTCTATCCATTAGGATCGATCCATCACTACTTTTTCTCCCTCGTCCAAAGTGATTGGGAATAGGAGGTTTCAGAACATCTTTAATCTCAATATACCTTGAATCATCCTTTGGATTCTTAGTTTGTTTATGCCTCTCATCCCTATGGGCTTACAATGCTCTCCAAGCTTTCTCCCTAAGTTCTTCGGTTTTATATTTTATGAGAATTGGCTCGTCCGGGTTTTCCATTCTTTGCTCTTCTTCTAAGGTAATTTGAATAGAGGAATCTAGAACATCCTCCATCTCAAAGTCATTTGGTAGGTCCCTAGGGTCTTTTTCTTTGGTTTCCTCATCTTAGAACTTTGGGAAGTTCTTGGCTCATATGGTCTTGTTATTATAGGCTCATTTCGACATTGCCTATGCCATTCCTTTGTTAAGGTCCCTACATGAAGCTTGATCTTGCATTTGCCTATCTTGGGCCCTCATTCATGACGTTCAATGGTACTTATTTTTTGTCACATCTAAAGGTGATATTGATGGACATGACACACTAACCAACCCAACCCTATTGTTGGTGACAATGTACTCATAAAAGGATTTTGAGTTGTTGGTTTAAGAGGGAAGTCATTGATTAAGTGATCAATGCCACACTTTGTACACCATCTATCCAAAGTTGGAGGGCTTGTAAACTGCTTCTAGGTTAGCTCTCACTAGGCATTGACCACTCTATGAGGGCCTTGGCATCTAAAGTAGGCTAATGGAGCTTGCTTTGTTGCATTGATATCTCTCAGTTTTAAGCTCTAGATGCAACTTGTATCAAGGTGTGGTCATCAAATGTCCGAGTTGGGGGGGCCATATGGTGTTCACTCCTTGTGGTGGGATCTCCATGTCCCTATAAGGATTCCTAACCACAATCTGGTTCCTACTTAGGTAAGTTGCATCTGCACCACTGAGAGGTGGTGCTGGAAAAGCTAATTGTGGGGGTATTGGTAATGATGGTACTTCCATCATCCTCATCTCATCATTGGCTGTGGCAGTTGGTTGACTCATGATTTTTGTATCTCCTACAATATCCACACCATTTGTTTGCTCTCACTCTAAGGACTGGGCATTCATGGGCCATGTGGTTGCTTCTATAAATAACACACCACATTAAATGAGAATAGGCCAACTCTCTTGGTTTTGGTTTGAGTGCTCCTTTGAGTCCTTTGATCACAACATTTTCTATGACTTTGGAACTATTAAGTGCCTTAGCCTTCTTTGAATCTTGACTTTTGATGCTAGGCTCCATCTCAGTCTCATTGATGCTGAACTTAGGCTATGTGTGGTTGTTGGGATGGCATTAAAGTTATCATCAAAGTCTATGACATCCAAGCAACATTCCACTAGTGTCCGATGCCTTTTGGTATATAATGCATCATGTAGTTTCTTACTCAACCCTTCTAGGGACATCAATATCAACAATGAGAGACTACATCAACCATCTCAAGAACTTGAATAGCATTAGGTGCTCTATTGAGGAAAATCCAAGCGAGGTTGATATTGAGGTCCACATATTTCAACAAAAAGTATGGATTGCAAAGATATCTACTAGATGAAGTTAACAACAACGAGGCACAATTTGCCTACATTAAGGATAAGAGACTAGAGAAAGCATGCAGGGCAGCTAAAATGATAATGTAGGTGAAGCCCACTGATCGGTATAACCACATGGACATACACAAGCTGTAGAGGCTACACAAAGCCAAAAAGGATGATTAGGCACGAATGCTCCACAAAGATTTCACAACCTATATGACAAAGCACATATGTTGCAAGGTGGTGTGAATCTTCATTTAATGAGACAAGAATTCTTAGCCATGCTACTAACATTCCATTGTTTTGAACCACTTAATGCCCCTTCTCCTCGACCCATAGACAATAAACAAGAATATCAGTACATGTAAAATCCTTATAGATACAAAGGATTTGTTGAAAAAGATAAATGTGAGTGAAGGATACATAGAGTTATAGTACAGACTCTAGGGAAGAGAAAAAGAAGGGAAATTAAGAGGCCAAATCATGAATGAAGCACACACCTAAAAGGCCCCAAACATACAAAAATAATGCTAGCTACCATAGAAGAATAGGTAGACACTTTACCACCCCTCTAATCTCTAGCAAAATTGCAACAATGAGAAACTACTGATGTAGGCACCTATTCACCACCAAGGAGCATTTGAGAAATGCCTAATATGCACAGTGAACAAGCTTAGAAAATGGATGTCTTAAGGGAGATGCCCAGCCCTAAGAGAAGGGAAAATGAATTGCTAAAAATATCAGAAAGATTTTTAGGTATTTCGTGACCCTAAACCCATCATAGAGGTTTTGCAAGTCCAAGGGGGGATAGCTATAGTGTGTAAAGTGCCAAACAATAAAGATGATCCATGCACCAATGTCCACATTAACCGTGGTACCTAGCATGTTGCAAATGCATGCAGGATAACAATAGAGACTACCCCTTTGCCAATGCAACAAGCCACAATAGAAAGTAGGGCACCTACCGCTCAAAAGCATGAAAGAGTTGAACTAACCTTGGGTGAGGAAGATGAACTCTTGCCAAAGTAGCCACACTTAGAAGTAATCATGCATCCTACTTATACATTAATTCCATGACATGATGCACATACATCACTCATTTACTGAAGTTCGCATGGATGAACTCAATGAAGGAGGGCACACTCTTCTTCTCAAGTGGGAGAAGCCACCATAGCCAAGATTAGGGTGAAAGCTAAAATTATGATTAGTATATTGATTAGTCTCCTCATTAGTCATCTTTTCACTTATATATATGATCTCCCTTTCACACTACACTTAACAGTGTCCATGTGCATGCCAACCTACTTCCTAACCTTTGGCCCCTTTCACATACACTTAATCCCTTGGCCTAAGGACCAAAATGGACATGAGACCTTTTAACTTTGTTACAAACCATCCTCACCCATGAGGTTTCTTCCTCGAAACCATAGATGTACATGTAGATTCTTACATGAATAGAGAATATTATCAAGGACTTATGTCAACTATCATCATGCTCTTGCTTGAACCATGTATGCTGGAGTAAAAACACATGTGTGTGGCTATAAATTGCACTTAATGCCTTTAAATCAACCTATAATACATGCTCCATAATGGCATACGATCCTTGTGAGCCACTTCCACACATTATGGATCCATAAACCACAACAAGTGTATAGGACTATCCAAAGTGAATTTCTAGGAATTTACAACAATCTAACTCATTGTTATCAAGCATCATTGAACCCCTCAAATGTATCTAATATCCCATCAAACCCTTCTAATGTAGAGGTAGGTTACTAAGTAGCTTCTTCCTTAGGTAATCCTTGCCATTTAACTAAGTATTCTACCTATATACGATTGCCAAGGACCTTGTTTCTAGTGCCCAAAATCATTTTCAACACATAATCATCCTCTTCTCATTTATTGGAGGTATCTCATCTTGCAAAAGCACTTCCAGCCCAAGGTATGCCTATAGATGTGATACATGAAACATATGTTGAATCTTTGAAGTTTATGGAAGCCCCAATTGGTAAAAGCAACCTCACCAACACGCCTCAATACCTTGTATGGCTCATAATATCAATGAGCTAACTTGTGTTTGTGTTACCCTCTTAAGAGCACCATATCTAGTCTTGGGAATTCTCAAGAAGACCCAATCCCCTTTCTTGAATTCCAATCGCCTCCTATGAGCATTTACATAGTGTTTCATCCTCTCTTGATCTTGCCTCATATTAATCTTGCATTGTTGTAAGCATGCATCCATATTGTCCATCTCCTCTTTTGCATTAGGAATCACTTCCTCTTGCCTTTTGAACCATCATTGGCATATTCACTTTATACGCATAGAGTGCTTTATAAGATGACATGCCAATACTCTCATGATATGTGCTATTATGAGTAAAATCAGTAAGAAGTGACCATTTATTCCAAACACCTTGTGTATCATTGCAATAATGCCTCAAGTAATTTTCTACCCACTTATTCACCTTGTGTATCATCGCAATAATGCCTCACGTAAGTTTCTACCCACTTATTCACCCTCTTGGTTTTCCCATGAGTATTGGGATGATAAGTGGTGCTAGGTGTCAAAACAATCCCCATGATCTCAAACAATGTCCTCCAAAATGAACTCATACACTTCACATCATGATCGCTCATAATTTGTTGCAGTACCCCATGCAACTTAAACACATGATCCACAAACTATTTTGCAACTATAGATGTCGAATACTTGACTTTGGAAGGAATAAAGTGTGTCATCTTTGTCATGCAGCCCACAAGCACATATATGCTACCCCATCCTCTCTTTGTGTGCCATCTTTGGCATGTGGTCCACACCCACGTATATGCTATCCTATCCCCTCTTTGTGTGAGGCAGCCCTGTGATAAAATCCATGGGAATGTGAGTCTATTTTCCCTTAGATACAAGCAAAGGTTGAAGTAATCTATTGGGCTTATGTGTGGGATCCTTATTTTGTTTACATGGTAGACAGGTATGCACATCTTTCCACAGATACCCTTCCAATAGGAACTTTTTCTCACTTTGTCAAATGTCTTGAATACCCCCATGTGTCCCGAAAATGGAGAAGAATGCATTTCCTCCAATACCTCTTCTTGTAGCTTGATGTAGGCATAAGGTAGACCTTACCCTTGTAGTAAATGAGACCAATATAAAGCTCATAATGCGGCAAATCATCATGGGAACCTTGCTGTAATTTTTGCCACATTGGTGCCACTTACTCATCTAAAAGGCATTCTTCTTGAATATCCATAATCCAATCCTTGTGTACCTTTAATATTGCTATGCACAAACATGACAATACATCTACCACTACATTCATGTAAGAGATCTTGAAATCACAGTTTTATAGAGTGGCCAACCATCTTCTTTGCTTAGGAGAAAGAGATTATCCACATTATCCTCAAAGAACTCCTCATACTCATCCACATTCTCCTTCCCTTTCATGTAAGAGATCTAAATCATAGTTTTGTAGAGCGACCAACCATCTTCTTTGCTTAGGAGAAAGAGATTATCCACATTAATGGCATCCTCAAAACATTCCTCATGCTTGCCCACATTCTCTTTTGTGACTTCATTATAAGATTCAATCTTAAGGATCATGCTTAGTGTCACCTTCTTGGCTTTGCAAACCTTCCAATGATCTTTATTCCATTTATCACCACACTTGAAGTACAACCATTTACTCTTCAAGTCATTGATGTGATCTTCACCTACGACCTTGCTTTTTTTGACTCCTTTAGCATCAACATGCTTCCATTTGATGGTCTAGGAAGATTTGTACCAAATTTGTAATTTTCTTTCCCACCTCTCTTCCATACATGGTAGGGAACCTAGGAGGACCAGTATAAGGTGCAATACCACTTGAGGGTTTAAGCATAGATGAGGTACCAAAATCAGCCTTTACCCCTTGCCTTACTTCCCTTACATGTGCATATTTTACCTCATAAATCTCCATAAGTAGCATGGCCTCTTTGATGGTGTCAGGCCTTTGAGCATCCACAACTATAATGTTTTGTTTTTTTGCAATCCCTTTATGAACTTCCTCAATTTGTATTCTTCACTCAAGCCTTCCACATGGAGTGAAAACTTCATGAACTTATGAACACAATCCTTGAAATTACCCATTTGAGTAAGATCATCCCATTTTTCCACCATCTTAGATTGGCTAAGGGCTAAAATGAATGTACGCCTTATCTTATTCTTGAAATCAAACTAAGTATTGATCATGTAATCATGAGCATTCAAGTGGTGCCACCAGTATGGTTATAATCTTCTAAATGCAATTTGGAAAACAATACTTTGGCTCTATCACTACGATGGCTAAGCTTAAAGTAAAGTTCCATCTTGTCAATCTAGTCTTCAAATTCCTCATGAAGAGCCTTCCACTTTGAACTTTGTGAAGGTGATTTTGTCCTTTACCCTTTTAAAGTCATCTTCATCTTCATGATGCTAATTTGGTCTAGCATGATTAACACCCCTCCCATTGAAGTGAGGACCTTCCATAGGTGATGCATTCCAAGTTCCATCCACAATAGGTTCATTGTAAGCTAGGCCTTTGACTTTATTAAGGTCTCTTCCTCACAAGAATTCCCTTACAACATAGGCTTGTTGTATAATTCCCGAAATATGTGACCCACCATGATGCATAGATTGTGGAGGCAAGTCCTCTTTTCCCATGAATAAAACCGTGACTATGATCAACATGATCCAAACTATCTTGAGAAGTATTTGATACCTTATATCCACAAAAGGTACATGAACTTGTGTTCCACTACCTTGAGGTTTTCTTGGTGTATAAGCATGCATTGTTGGCCCACCATAGACCTCTTTGACTTTGCCCCACTCTTGCTTCAAAGCTAGAAAACCCATCATGGACTTCGTTTTCCAAAGTATCAAACTTGTCAACCATGAATTGGAACCTTTCATCCATGTATTCAACCAAATTTTCATGTCTTTCCATGGTGATATCATCATTGCGATCCATCCTATCACATAATTTGTGCATGAAGTATAAAATGGTACTCATTTCCTCACCAACCCTAGGCACTTCCAATGCATCAGCATCCTCTTTTGTCCCTTCATTGACATTTCCTTCTTTATGCACAATCTTGTGTAGCTCCTTAAATGTCACCATGTGAGGTATTTGGTTTATAGTTGCTTGTAGATATTTATCAATGGCCTCGGTAGCACTTGCTTCATGCTCAAGGTCTTCTCTATAAGTTCAATGCCCTTTGGAATTTTGTCCTCTTTCCTTGGTAGGGAAAATTTTGATGAAGAATATCTTTGGCTTGCTAGAGAGGTAACGTGTTGTAGATACCAAATATCAACTCCACTTTGACCCAGTCTCATAAATCAGGTGCTCTTGGGCTTGATGGAGAGCTTACAACATATTCTTTTAAGATATACACATACCTCAAACCAAAAACAAGATGTTTTTGACTGAATCATGTTTCCCCCCCATGGAGTGAAATTTTGCCAATTGGAGGATTAAATGGAAACCGAATTGGGCATACTATAGCTTGAATTGTAGCTCTTAGATAGCTCTATTAAGCTATGCCAACTTGGACTCTGTGATCTTTGAGGCCGACCTTGCCCATGACCTCCTTCACAACTCTGGTAAAAGATCGATTTGTTATTATTTTTTTGATATTTTCAAATCTTCTATTAGAGAGCTTTAACCCCAAAGGATCTTCGCCTTCTCCATCTTTGTGGAATGATTGGTGGTGAAGGTGGCCTTTTGATATTTTCAAATCTCCTAGAGAGATTTAATCCCAAGGCATCTTTGCCTTCTTCGTCTTTGTGGTGGAAGGATCGTTGGCCCATGGGGCACGATTATTCTAAAATTTCATATGCCTCATGTGCTAGGCTTCCCTATCCTCCTCCTCCTCCTTTCATCTCTGCTCTTCTTCTTCTTGACATGCTACTTCTTTATGTGCTTGGTGGGTTGCTACTTCTTCTGCTTGGTGGGCTGCTTCCTCTACTTGGCATGCTGCTGCTTCTAATATCTTTTGTTGTTTCTTTGCCCTCTTCCTTGCTCTTCTAGCTTCATGATCTTCCTATGCCTGATTTTATCTTCACTCTCCATCTTGGAACTAGCTATTCATCTCCTTGATGTTCTCTAGGTTCTGGATAGGAGGAAGCCCTTGAAAAATATCATGTGTGTGGGTGGCATCACTGGAAGTGCACTCCTTTTGGCTCTGAGTGATAGGAATGATTTGCATATATTCACGATGGGTTATCACTATATTAGACCCAAACACCTCTATCTTGAGTTCTTGATCGAGGTCAAGAATGATAGGGTTAGGGTTAGAAACTATATATTCACGATGGGTTATCACTATATTAGACCCAAACACCTCTATCTTGAGTTCTTGATCGAGGTCAAGAATGATAGGGTTAGAAACTATGCTGATGATGGGTATGGGGTGAACTAGAGGATTTGTAGCTTATGGGCTCACGGGGTTTAGGATCTCGTTTACAAAAAACTTATCTCCCTGAGGATGAAGGCTAAGAGATTTCTAGTTATTAGGGTTTAAGCTCATGGTTGTGAATGTGGTTTCTGAGATGGGTACATACTTATGTGTACACGCCTTATTAGAGTTGCTTGTAATGCAATGTTAGTTGTTGTAGAGACAACTTTGTGCACAGTTTGCTTTGCCCTTGCCATACAACAAATAAAAGAAAGAGAGACCTATTTATAAGAAGTGACCACCTTATAAGTGAGTTATTTATTAATAGACCTACTATTAAGTTTAGAAAAGTACATCTCCATATCTCTTGACAAAAGTTCTTTGTGTACTTATGACCTTTTTAATGAGATAGAATGTAAGGGGGGATTTTGTTTTTGGGATTGCATGTGCTTCCTCTCACCTAAACTTCTAAAGAACCAATTGAACATCTCATCATGGAGGGTGTTATTCCCTCGCTATGCCTAGTGTTCTTGAAGAACCAATTGAACATCTCATAGACATATGTTATTCCCTCACTATGCCTGGTGGTGTTCTTGAAAAAAATTGCTTTTGCGAGATAATGGGATCTCTGCATTACCTAGTGTGCTCCAGAGGGCTACTCTAGAGGGCTAGCAACCCAAATTCATCAAGAAAAAAGGGACCATGTGCATATAATATATGCTAGAAAATATAAAAAATAAGTAATATAAATAAATTTAATCTTGAAGCACATGTTAGCAAAATCTTTCTTACCATGTAATGTGTAATATGTGTTTCTTCCCATGCATTGACTATGGCTATAAATAAATACGTTGATGCTCTTCTTGAAGGTGCTTACCTCTTCCTTTATCAATCTTGCTTTCTCAAGTAGAGGAACAAGATTGTCAAGGCAAACCCTTACCTTTGTGTATGCTTCAATCCCATTTTAGCCTCATTTCTTCTATGTGCAGTGCAATCACATATTTTCTTCCACACCTCAAACTCTATATGGCTTTCAACATTTGTATGGTTGGATGGAAGATGCTTGCCTTTAAGCTTCCCATGGAAATTTTACTAGGTTGATCTTGTTTTCTCCCAGTAGATGTTTTAGCATCCTTTGTGAATTTAATTGATTCTCCATGTAAGCTCACTTTGTGAATTTAATTGATTCTCCATGTAAGCTCACTTTTGACAAAATCTCATCTAGTTTGGTAATAGATTTGGCACATCTTTGTTTTGGCTCCATGTTCCATGCATAGTTGACGTACAACATGAGAAGCTTACCTAATCCTAAGCCTTGCATGTAGGGTACATGGATGTACATGACGAAGAGGGATACCAAGAGTTGGTTCGTAGTCTTTATTAAGTTTATGCCAATTTGGGGGAAGACTTTGATTGCAGCTCTTGATCCTGTTGGCCCATTTGGTAGGTTTTTTGCCTTCTCCTTTTGGCTTTGTGTTTCCCTCTTTCTTGCCTATGTGCTTTACATTCCTTTCTTTCTTTTCCTTTTTCTTTGCATCAATTCCTTTCTCATTTTTAACTCTAGTGTGGAAATAGAATAGGCATGTGAATTTTGAGTTTGTTGCATGTTTACATCCATGCATGCACTTTAGTGTCTTTAGATCACCTGCTAAGTACTAGCCACACCAAATATTTTTCTCAGATTGCACACCAAAATATTATTTTTCTTTCTTTCTTCTTCTTTTTATTTGATACATTACTTTTGATGCACTTCTATCATTAATTGGTGTCTCTTGTAGTAACACATCTTGGTAGCTTCTAATGGTGTCACAATTTTGTATGCAAACATCTCTTTAACCCTTAGTGGTTTATTCATTAATGTCAAGCTTACTCTCTCTAACTTGTGACCCTTGACCACTTGACATTCATCCAACTTGATAATAACTATAACTATTCCATTACCTTCATCCTATGATAATTTATAATAGTTGATCATTTCCTGTTGAATTGTAACCAAGTCCAAGTAAAGGTTATTAAACTCATTGTAATGAAAGGAAGTTCCTTTCGAGATAGGCATGTAATCTTTAACATAGTGATAACCACGCCCAGCATGGAACCTACAGTAGAATTCATGCATTATCTAGACATGCTAACACTATAAGGAGCCGACAACAAGGGCCTCATTAACCCCTTTCCTCTATATGCATCTGTGAAGATTCTATCCACTATCGCATACATGCAATATATCAAATGGACTAATAAGATTCTTTAGTTAAACCTATTATGTAGCATGCGATTCAAACATTTGTTATTAGGATCATCTAACATCTTGATGATATTTGCATTTTTTATGGTGTGCTTCAAGAGACCAGTTCTTATTTGCTTTACTTTAATACTGTGTATGCTATCATTTGACCACCAAAATTTATACAAAAAAAATCAAGAGAGCAACTTTAAGTAATATATAGACATTCAATGAAACTTTTGAAAATAAAATTAGAGAAGAAGCTCACACCTTGTGAGTCTTGGTCTTCTTTTCCTTACACCACTACATTCACATAACAAGTCCGCCACTTGCCACTTCTATTTTCTTTCTCTAAATCCCCATGGGCATATTCTTTATGTTTATAAGGTGCTTTTGAAGATTTTGAGCGGTTGTCTTTGTAGTGAAAGTGTTATTACATAACTTAAATTTATCAGCTTCCAATCCTCTAATGTTTTTTCCATGACAATATGTTCTCCTTGCAATGCCTTTATCTTAGCAATAGTTAGATCATCAACTTATTCTTGCATCCCTTTGATTATTTGCTAACTCAATGGAATAAAATTCTTTGATTGTAACCTTCTTTGTGCTTCACTTAGAGCTAAGAAGTGTAGCCTTCCACAAAAACCAAGAATACCATTGAGTCCATCACACCCAAAAACGTAGAAACATAGTTACATTTCGAAAGGGGGGTGGACCTATTGGGTAAATCCTACAATCTATCCAAAGTTTAATGCTCTTTCTATTATTTGCTCGCATACTTTCCAAGTGCCCGCATGCTTTCCAAGTCGACATCTATGTAAATTTGACCACCTCTAGTACTCCAAAGGCTTGCATACTCATGGTCAGAATCTACAACCTAAATTTGAGAGATTTGTTAGAGATATTATGGAGAGAGAGGAGAATCATGGAAGAAAAGCCTCAAGGGAAGGAAAATGACATGATGAAAACTATCAAGAAGCATGTAGAGAATGTAAGGAAGAGAAGCGGTGTAAGGAAAAGCCATAAATGAGTGATATAGGTGATGTGTGAAACAAGGATGAGATGAATCACATATGAAAAATCTTTATGGAAGTGTGTATATTTCAAGGAAGAGAAGTGATGTGAGAAAAAGCTTTGGTGAGTGATATAGGTGATGCACATAAGATGAGGGGTAGAGGTACAATAGTGGGTGGAGTACCATGAGGGAGAGGAGTGGAGAAGGAGAAATAGAGTGTTGGAATTAGGGTTGCAGGAATGCACACACAACTTCAAGAAGATGAGGAAGCTTGAGCACAACACAGTAGTGTATTATGAGTGCCAAAAATGAAAGATAACAAGCCCTAGAAGATAATGGGCGTATATACAATGCACGGGGGAAAAAACCTCCTAGTGAGGGAAAAAGTGCCCCGGCGGTCCTAAGGGTGTTCACACACATCACTACTATAATATGGTAACATAGAGGAGGGGCGCGACAAGTGGGGAGGAGGGTGGAGGAAGAGCAAGAGAAGGGAGAAGAAAAAAGGTAAAAGGAATCCCAAGTTTATAATATAAAATTTGAATTTTGGGGGGATCAAAAAGTGAATGAAAGTGACTCCAAGATATGCATAAAAAGTAATGAGTATGCATCTTATAAGTTATATGACACCTCTTAAAGGGCCCCTAGAATATTTCAACCTTCCTCTAATAAGGATTCTAGAAGCGTCGAAGTGCTGGATCATCAGATCGTTGAAATGCTGGATCATCGGATTGTTAGAATGCTGGATTGTTGGAATGCTGGATTGTCTGCAATCTGAGGGCTCAATCAGGTTGTGGAATGCTATATCTTTGGTATGCAAGATCGTTGGATTATTGGACACTAGATTGTCTACTACTATCTGTTGAGAGCTCGATCACATTATCAGGATGCTGGGATCATCAAACATGCTGGATCATCGGATTGTTGGAAGGCTGGATTGTCTGTGATTTGAGAGCTTAATTGTGAGATCATTTTGCTGGATATCATCAGATTGTTAGAATGTTAGATTGTCTCTTTGATTCGAGAGCATGATTATCAAATCATTAGATCACTAGAGAATTTGGATTGTTGGAATGCTGTATCATCTTCGATCTAAGAGCCCGATAATTAAATCATTGGAATGCTGGATTGTCTGTAAACTGAGAGCTTGATTGTTTGGAATATTGAATCGTTAGATTATTAGAATTCTAGATTATCTATGATCTGAGAGCCGATTGTCGAACAATTGGAATGGTAGGTCATTTGCAATCTGAGAGTTCAGATGGATTGTTGAAATGATAGAGATCATCTACGTGGTGGATCTAAGAAGAACTGAACAAGACATTGGAGTCCTAGAATCATCCGGGGAGTCATTTGCATCTACAACCAACAGGATGTTGGAGTACTAGATTTGTCTTGGGAGTCATCTACATTTGCAATATCTAAGAATCAAATAGGATGTTGTACTCTCTATTGGAAAGTAGCATTAATCGCTCGCTAGATAAGTAGTACGATTCGAACGGAGTACTGAAAGACTAGATAAGTCATGCGCTAATCGCTAAAGAGACTAGAGCGGGTCACTCCAAATGATCTACACCAAAATGGTTAAGCCACCACCTATAATGCTAGATAAGTATGCGAGAAGCCATTTGGTAGTGCCATCAAGTATGAAGCTAGATCAATAAATATGCAATTGGGATCGATTAAGTAGTCTCAAATCCCACCCCGATAAGCAGTTGGTTATGATCTTGTTCCGTCGAAAAGGTTATTCTCACCAATTGTTCAGAGGACCGAGGGATGAAAAGCGCTTCCTAGTGTTGAAAGGGGGAATAGAAAAGGGAAGAGGGTAGGGAGCCGCTCCCCTCCTAGGTCATGGAGGAGTGGGAAGTAGGAAGGGGCGAAGCTAGGAAAGTGCGAAGCAATTCCCCCAATCTCAGGGGTCTGGGATAGATTCCCGTGGAATCTATTGGACCTCTATCTCACTGGGATTGTTAGTCCTTCAAGCCCTAATAGATTGTTTGGAGAAATTCCTAGCTAAGTTCTCTGCTAGGGAAGAATGAAGCTTTCCATGCTCTCCTTCAGTGGCATTTCTGATGGCATCATCTACCCCCCTAGACAAGATTAAGAGAAAACACAACTAATGCTAACCCTAGCCATTGGCATCATCTACCCCCCTAGACAAGATTAAGAGAAAACACAACTAATGCTAACCCTAGCCATTGGCCAAGATCAAGAAAATTACTCATACAGAAATGTGGTTGCTAAAAAAGAAGGTATAGATCTTATGCAAACTAACCCTAATAGCTTCTTAATGGCAAGAAGAAGCTTAGGGTTTGGGAAAAATCAAGAAAATGCGAGAATATCTCAAAATTTTAAAAACATTTTGGGAAAATAGGATCAATGACAAAGCTGTGATACGACTGAAACAAACTAGAACACTCGTTTATCGGAGTTTGCACAATTTCACTTAATGGAGGAAGGCACACTCTTCTGCTCAAGTGGGAGAGGCTACCATAGCCAAGATTAAGGTGAAATTTATAATTATGATTGGTATATTGATTAGTTTCCTTATCAATCTTCTTTTCACTTGTATACATGTTTGCCATTTCACATTACACTTAAAAGTGTCTATAGGCATGGCCAATAGCCTTTAGCCCTATTCACATACACTTAATTCCTTGGCCTTAGGCCCAAAATAGACATGAGACCCTTTAACTTTATAACAAAAGTAATATGTAATAAAAAAATGGACATAAGGATTAGAACATTACCTTTCAGACAAGTACATCACTTTGTAAAGCTACCTTACTAATGAAAGCATAGAGGGGATGTTTCTCATGAGGCAATGGTAGAGCAGATCTGAATACTTTAGTAGCCACTATGATGGAAAGGAACTAATACCTTCAAGCTACCAGAATAAAGAAGTCGCGAGAAACCATCAAGCAGCCAGCAAGAATAATTGAATGCCCCCCCAGAGAAAGCATATGAAAAGGTCAAGAGCAGACTACAAGACTTTTAGGAAAGCTATCATAAAATGCGCAATAAAATGAACAACCTAACCAAAAAAATGGAAGATAAGACTAACAATTTAGCCTATGAGAGAGAGATTTAAAGAGAGTTGCAATTACGGATGTAAAGTATACATGACACAGACACCTTGTAGCTTGCTGAAGTCACAAACAATGCAAACAGAAAAGTCCAAAGTTTGTTGGATCAGTTGGAGAGGTAGAGAAGAAGGAAAGAGTAAATGCTTAAAATAGATTACAAAATGCAAAAAAAAAACCAACTTAATAGAATGTAGCCACAAGAAACATCTAGAAGCAATGGAGAAGGGAAAAGCCTAGGCTAAGAAATTATATGCAAATACATATGCGAAGGGCTAAATAAAGAACTGCAAACTGTGAAGACTAGGGTAAAGAATATACTACATGAAATGGATGCCATGATCAAAATCCATCAAGATATGACACATTTAAATAATTAGATCACAAATTCCAAGGAGATATGTCAAGGTTGCAAAACACAATTGAGGCTCACTAAAGAGAAAGAAGAATTATCAAACATCAATTGGCGAGATTGACACATTCCATACAAAAGAGGGAGAAGAAAATTACTCAAGCATTGGTGGAAGAGAAGGAGGCACAACTACTATAGCTCAAACAAAGCTTATCAAAGACAAAACAACCAATGATACCCAGGGAGCCCAATGAGTTAACAAAAAATTGATGGAAAGGGCCGCACCATTAGCATATCTTCTAGTAACTCCTTAAGCCCCTCTCAAACTTGATTTAACATTAACGTCAGTGAAGAGCTAACTTGGGGAGATACAACAGTAATTGAACAAGACAATTTTGAAGCCTGGGATACACACGATCATCTATTAATGCACAACAACACCATGTATAATCCATACGACATACTTAATTTATTTGATATCATTACTACACATTTAGTATATGATTTTGATAAAGAGCATATTGAATATCCTACATTTTCTGAGAAAGAGGACATACATGATGTATTTGTCTCTAAAAACCCACAACCACCAAACCCATATGAAGAGGGAGGGGATAAAGAATCAAAGGAGGAATACACTTACCTCATTTATAGGCCTATGACTTCTCTAGCTCAAGAAAGCATAGAAAATAAGAATGGAGATAATACTAACAATGATCCTTCTTCTTCTTCTTCTTCTTCTTTCCCAATTTTTTATTTTTTTCGTAATACTCTAGACATCGAGGAGTTTCCAGAAGAAGCAATGTATACAATTGCTGGACCAATCCACCATAACAAGAAGCTCCTTTGGAACATCCAACAATTTTCTGAAATCCAAGCTCATGATGAAAGCCTTATAATAGCTGACATACAGCCTTGGTTACCTTATCTCGTTAGAGCTCCAAGGTTGAAAATGTTAGAATTAATGCCTGTCAACCAGGGGGAGGAACCTTATGGGAAAAACGTGGTCTAGTTGGCTAATCTAAATACATCTTTTTAAATCAAAATTGTCAAATATATATGATTAATCACTATTACAAAAGATGGCGGATCGAATACATTGTAGAGTAGAGAGGAGGATATGAGTAAATTAAGTTAAATGCTGATAGTTACACAATGGACTGTTACGACTTAAATAACATGGAGAATGCACTTCCTTGAGATATTGGAGTTTATCACCATTTACAAAAGAGCCCCATGGGCACTCCGGGTGGACCAAATGTAAATGCTAATAAAAAGAAGGTTGACTGAAGTAGAATAATCTAGGGCTCACAAAGATAGAGATTCCCATTACTGCTTCAACAACTTTCTCTTCTTGTGCTTTTAACTTTCCCTTCTTCGAACATAACGCCTTTGAAAGCTTAAGCCTGCAGCATAGTAGCACAATTACATATGTGCTCACAATAATAAAAGCTTCCAGATCTAGCAGTTGTGGTAACAGTAAGGTTCTTCAAGCTGCTAATAGTCCTCATAGTTCAACATGATGATTATTTCTATACATTTAGTAGAGAACGCATGAAGTTTGATCTCAACAAAGGACCAAAGAAAGATGTTGTTCTAATCTTCATAGGATAAAATACCTTTAAAAAGTAAAGATTACGAGGATGGAATCTACATCAGGTAGGGGGGGTTAACCCTATTTTGAGTTAACTCAACATATCTTCTCTACACATGAGGGACTGCTTATAATAAGTGTCATGAACGGCACTATAAAATGTTGTATTATGAAAAAATTTGGCCAAAGACCAAGCTTACAATAAGTTTTTGGGCTCCCAAGTGTGAATAAGGGCCATATATTTATATGTAAATTTTTCTCATAATTAAAGACACAATCTCTCTTTGTGCTAATTGAGTCTTGCTTGTTTTCTTGCTTTCGTGTGCTCTAGTCTTATGTGTGAGAGAGAGTTGAGAGTAGAGTGTATGATTCTTGGTGCATGTGCCTCTTGGTTATTATGTGAGAGTGAGTAAACATAAGAGGAGTGGAAGCCCTTGTAGTAGGTATATGTGGAGCTCAAGTGACAACAAGGAGAGAAGTTCAGAGGAGAAGAAACTAGCACCAACTAGTGGAGCTTGGAGTCTTCAAGAGATAAGAGCTTGATAATCGGAAAGTCCCTACAACAAGTTAAGGTAAGCATAGCTTAGGGTTTGAGCAATCTTATAAGAGGTTGTGTAAGCCATAACAAAAATTAAATCCTCTTAGTGTGAGCACAAGAAATTCACCTCTTATATATATTTGGATGGTATTTTCGATTTATTGTATTGTGATTCATGCACACCACTAAAACTCTTTAAAACATATTTGGATGGTATTTTCGATTTATTGTATTGTGATTCATGCACACCACTAAAACTTTAAAAAAGCAGTCTCAAAACAGCTCGAAGGAAAAAGCTTGCGAAAATTTTTCTCCCTTGTTTAATGTGCCAAGTATGACCATGCCTTAATGTCATTAATTGTTGATTCACAATGTGTAGTGTTATGATGCCATGCAAGTCTGTAATCTCTCTTCAGAGCCATATACATGGTGATGAGGACTCGATGATGATGAATGCATAGGAGGAGTGGTGGGAGGAGATGTCAAAGATGACAATTTCTCTCCTTGTGATAGTTAGTGTTAAGAGAAGCTGAAGGGGGTTCTTTGACCTCATGCCAAGGCTCTTGAGGAAGACAAGGTTCTAATTTTGTGAGCTATTTTGAGAATGCTTTTTTAAAGAGTGTTAATGTTGTGCACAGTCACAATACAATAAACATTGTGCAACATGAAGCACACTCTTTTTTTTTTTTTTTTTGTGAAACCATTGCTTCATTAAGGAATGTAAGGTGCATTCATAGCTATCCCAAGGTGGGACAACTACTACTCAGATATCAAAAACAGTGGGAAAACACCTCCAACTCTTGAAAGGAAAGATCTCCAAGGTCAAAAGAATCTCGGAGTGAAAGGTAAAGAGACCTCCTGGAAAAAGCGAAGCATATGATCTCCTCATGGCAAAAAATCAATTGATTTCGTGCATGGTAAATCATCCACAAAGCCCAATATCTAGGACACGAAAGGAAAATTGTGTAATCTGGCAAAGGTGAAGAAAGGCGCCCAAACATCCAGAAGAATTTCCTGAAGTTGTTGTTAAGAAATCGCACTCTCAAGTGCCCTGATAGTCTGTCCACGAGAGCACGAGAAGAGGGGCATCTCCATAACAAATGAATAACAATCTCTTGGCAATGAGAACACCTCTTCCAAGAGGCAGGTGCAATGTTTCTCTTAGCTAAGAAGGTGCCAACCGGGAACAACATTGAGTACACTCACCCAACGTTTTTGTAAGTGAACTCATTTGTGCAAGAATTTCTATGCTTGTGCCTCCAAGGTTCTCATGTCATTATCAAGGTAGAGATTATAGCAAGATTTTGAGCAAGGTCAAGAATGTCTCTCCCACTCTAGACTATATGTCCTTCATTTGCATGATATGCATGCCCTTCCAAATCCACCTTGCTTTCAACAAGACCATAAACAAGCCACATGGTCAAACATACAATATGTCAGGTTTGTACTTTATGTTGCTATCTCATGAGCTAGATTCTTGCAACCATCTAGATGCCAATGGCCAAATGAAGACGAGCCCGATCACCAAGCATTTGTAGTGTACACCCAAGTGCTAACACTGACACAACATTGCAGATACAAGTATGCGTTTCTTGGTTGTGATTCTAGCCCATACATTGTACTCTTGCATTAAGAACAAGGGCTTGTATTCCTTTGAGCTGCTCCAGGTCTTCAATGAGCTTCAACGTACAGGAAATGACAGGCCTGCTTGCTTTGTGAGTTGTATGTCTAGCCTTGAATCCATCTATCATGAGTTTTAATGTACAAGCAAGATAAGCCTTCTGGATAACAGTTTCCTCTTCTTTACACATTGCCTAACTTGAAACACACATTCTCCTCAGTTGATGCTTCACAGGGTAGGTTCCAAAACAGCAACCCATAAAAAAACAACTCAAGGGTCAAAAGAAAAAGAAAAAGCATGTCTACTCTTGCCTCTAGCTGGTAGTTGATACATAGGAGATTCAAAAAGCTACTGGGTCTAGAGGGCCCCTTCAGCCCTCCATCAAGCCTTTGAGAGGGTGGTTCCCCAACCATGACAAAAATTAGCGTCCTTGTACAGACATCCTACTGAGGCTGGTTACACAAGTCCCCACATTGTACAGCCTACTAAGGCTAGTTACACAAAGAAGTTCCCACCCTAGTCAATAGAGGGCAGGCAAATATTCTTCATGTCTGATTCCGGCTGGCCACCATCAGCCAGGGATGGGCAGGCAAACCCTCCATCTGTCAAGGAAGGATGGGCAATCTTAACCATCCAATTCCTCGCCTTGCTCGTTAAAATATATCTGTGCATGCACTTAGGAGCTATCGAATGATTTTCCTGGTGGGGACTGCCCTCTTGCTCCTAAGGTTTTCAGATTCTTGTTTTGATAAGGGAAATGCTCTCTGCATACTCCTGAACTTAGTGAGGTGATGCTTGCTAGATCCTTCTGGGAGAGCGTCCTGCCCATGCCTGTGGTAGCCCCTGCCATCCCACTAACTCCTCCCACACCTAGGAAATCATGTGTAGTCTTACCACCGCCATCCTCACCACTCTCTGGCCCACCAAGACTGCCACCACCTCTCAATGTCCCAAGTTGGAAATGAGACCTCCCATGAAACATTCTGCTTTGAGAATCTTGTGTTTTCTCCCCAATCATTTGATGCTTGAGACTTTCTGCATGTTGCTGTGTGTACCCCTTACCATGATCATTATTGGATGATCCAAGTAAAGAGGGAGGATTGCCTAACCCACGTCCAAATAGCCCAGCTCCTCCTGATAAAGAGTTGATAAACTCTTGAACTCCTGAGGCTTCGTTACTTCTTCCCTGTCCCAGGATAGAGGAGGAGCCCAAGGAGTTTCTTGTTCCTTGGCTGTTTGATGAATGATCCCCAGCCTGCCCCATCAATGGATAAGAAGGCATAGCTGCAGACGAGAAGATGCTGCTAAGTCCAGGTCTTCCCTGGTCTTGCCTTGTGCCTTGCCTTGCTGATCCCCCTCCCCCTCCACGTGCCATCGTGCTTGAATCGCCTGCTCCCATGCCAAACCCTCGAAATAGAGATGGACTGCTTGCTGTGGCACCCATCTGGGCAGCTTTTTGAAGCAAAGCTGTTGCTGACAATTGAGCCATAGCTGTATGTTGTTGCTGATTGAACATGGAAGATGTTGATGGCAAACTGCCCCCAAAGCTGCTACCAAACCTACCTCTATCAAGGTGGTTCATCATGCCAGCAAAGCTCGATATCCCGGCCACAGCATTGTTTGCATTGTGGCCACCGCCGATCCCTGAGCCTTGGGATCCTGAATATCCATTATTACCTGAGGCAAATAGATTTGCCAGCATGCCACCTGCACTACCGCTGGTGGACAAAGGCACCATACCACTATCCAACCTGTGAGGATGCATTGCATCATTATGCACTTCTGATGAGCCTGTGACTCCAGAGTTTCCCCCATCATTCATTCCCCTCGAGCTTGACATCATGAGGCCCCCCTTCATGGTGGGTACAGCAACAGGTGGGCCTGGCCCTGGCCCTGGGCCTGTACCCAACCAGAGAGATAAACTGGAGCCTTTACTTGGTGCCGCCGAAGATGATGCACCGTGAATCCACTGGGATGACAATGAGGCAATTCCACTTTCTGTCAATGGGAAATCAGACATGTTTTCAGGCATGCTAGGCTTTGAAACTTCTGAGAATGAAGGTACGGCATCCGTTGGACCCCCACTTAGTTGAGAGTTAGCTCCCTGTGGAGGGGAGGGTGCCCCTATTGCGGCAGCATCCATTCCCCCTGATGGACCATTGTGACGACCACCACCACCCTGGTCACCCTGCCTATGGGCTGTTACTCTTGCATTTTCTTCAGCCAAGGCATCACAAAAGGCTCTGTGAGTGATGAAGCTGTCCCTCCTGCATTCACAGACATTAGTGTATCATCGATTTAGTAAGTCACCAATATTCATCAAAAACATGAGTATAATTGCATCATATCAATGTATATAGAACATCATGGAGAACTGAAGTAAGCAAAGCATTCAATCAAAGGGCAGTGAATAAACGAAAGATCTTCCACTAGATGCCAAAGAACATGCTTCTGGTTACTTTCTTTAATATTGGTCTAGCAATGAAATAATCAGTATTGAGTAAACACTCACATCAGCATTAAGTAAAGACTCACAGCACAAACTAACTGTTAAAGGAAATTCACAACAGCCAAGTATGTGATACCCATTTTCTCAACCTGTTTGATGGAATGGAATGTATTCAGCTTTTTTAGCAACAAAAATTCAGAGAGCAAAATTCAGCATGGAATGTATGTGACAGGCAACAAGTCTTGGGAGGTGAAGCATAATTATCCTTGTATGAGATATATCATCATTAAGGCTTAGTTTTAGCTCCGTAGGATGTGAAACACAGAGATCTAATCAGCCCTGTGAATTGAGATCTGATCGGAGACTGATTAAGGATAAATTTTAGCCCTATGAGATGTGAGGCATAATTAGCCCAAGCTTGTGTTCAAGCATCATGCCATGAACTGTTGCAGTGGGGATTCTATTCATAATGTAAACTATAGTTGGTACTACTTGAGTTCAAAAGTAACGAGGCCTTTCTTTTTGATTCATCAATGCACGGGCAACTTCTACAATATGCATGTTCTTCCTTTTTATAACGCTGCGTGGTGTACTTGCATGTGTACTACCTCTTTATCCAGTGCTCTCTTAGATAAACACTGAATTCATTGGATCCCCCCACCACTTGATCTTAGGCATTTTATGTGCATGGATTTGTTTTTCCTGTGCACTCATCTTAGATGATCACTAAATTCATGGAGAAATATTTTTGCCCCATGTCTGATCTTAGGTATTTGACTCGAGAGAAGATATAAATTTGTGCAGTGATAGAACATGATGAGCCCTGGATAAGAGGCTGATTAAGTGGGTGATTATGTACTGATTAAGCAGGCGTGATTAGAGAGGACTGCATGCAGGGTTTATAGCTATTATACCTGGAGAAGAGGGTGCCGCAGTCGCAGCGGTACTCGCGGGTGCCGCAGGTTTTGAGGTGGGCTTTCCAGTCGGATTGGACGGCGTAGCGCTTGGAGCACTTGTCGCACTTCCACTTCTTCTCGCCGTGCTTGCGGCAGAAGTGCTTCTTGATGCCCGTGAGGTCCCCCAAGGCACGGGAGGGGTGGTGGTGCACGCAGCTGGGCTCCGGACACACGTACACGCGCTTCCGCTGCGGCGCCTCCTTGCCCCCCGTCCTCTGCTTCAGCTTCCATGGCAGATTGTGCCCCCTTCTGTGAAGCTGCAGATTCTGGTCCCTTTGAAACCCCTTGTTGCATATCTCGCACACGAACCTGTTCGTCGCCAACAGCGTCCTCGGTGACAGTGCTATCACCTCCGCATCCGGATCTACACAGCCCAGCACAATCAAGCTGATAATAAGATTACACAATCAACTCAAGATCAAATCCCTGATCTGCAAGAGTCGAAACACTCCCTAATCCATTCGGAACTGGGCAACCCAAGTACTAATTACCATTAAATTATCGCCCATTGCCCCGGTTATCTTAATCGAATCGATTGAAGTCAACCCGGTTTCTAATCACCATTAGCCGGAATAAATAACCCACTTTCAATTTTGTGTCTGCTCAGAGATCATGGAAAAACAGCCATTCAAGAGGACTGACTACACGGTGATTAAGCTGATTAGTGCAGGAGGGAAAACCTAATTGTCACATTAAGTCCAGAAACGTGCAAAACAAGCCATCCCAGTGAATGATTAGTCGTCAGATTGTCTAAAATTTTGGGCAATTGAGACGCTGTAGAATTAAATTTTCGAAATTTGGAATAAAAAAATCAATCACATACGTGAAAAGTCGGTGACGAAGCTTACGTAAAACAGTAAAATGTCGGTGATGCATGGTACCTATCCCAGATAACTAATTAAATAATGATAAATGAAGATTAATTAGCGCACAAATAATCACAAACATATATTTGTAATTTTGTAGTGCTTTTAGCTCAGCTGATTACATTTGCCAAATCTAAAAATAATAATTAAGAAAGTCAGATGTAAAAAATAATTAAGAACACCTCAGCGAAAAGAGCCCTTCAAAGTGCGTAATTTTCATAGGTTCATGTAAGTGCAAGTCAGTGCTGCCAAATGCAGAAAATATGAGAGTGCTAAGAATGCAATGAACTTGCCATCACAGTGATCAAGAAAGCCATCAAATCCTGCGCTGCTTAAGTGATTACCAAAAGATTAAAAAAAACAAAAGCCCACAATTATATCTAATCAAGCATGTAATTACTTTACTTATAAAGGGCTCCTAAATAGAGATATGAAAATTTGTGTACTTTGATTTCCCGGATAATTAAGGATTATTCTTAATTAGACTCTCTAATTTTCTATTCATCATCGTTTAGGTACTCCATTCCTCTTCGGTTCTTATTCTAATTCTCTTGGCAATAAGGTTAAACCATGAGGCAAGAAAAGTGTGGGGGATTCCGATATTAAATGGTTTCTCTTTTTAATTACCTGGTGTGCCTGGCAGATTTCTCTTCCTTTTGGCAGCTGCAGGCTGCGGTTGGCCGGAGCTAGTAGTACTCATGACCGGATGATCATGATTAGTATGCTGCAAATCTGAATTATCATGACCTCTGTTAATCAACCCTCCTGAAGACCCACTAATCTCCCCGGAATCAGGAGAAGACATGGCGGGTTAGAGTGCGATTAATTAGACTCTCAGCTCAGCTACAAAGTTCAACGCCGGTTAATCAAGCTATCCGACAAATGCCCAGATCGAATAATCTTTAAGTATACCCCTCTTCACAAGTTAACTGAGCGGAAAACCAAAAACGATTGAAAATTACTGCTAATCCAAATCGTGCAACTACCAATTTTCCTTCATTTCTCTAAGAAAGGGATTAGCAGAGGTTTAGTAGTCTGCTGAGTTCTGTCATTTGGGCATGCTTAGGAAGAACCCAATTGCAATAGGAGGGGGCACACTGAGTCTGCTTCAGCTGTATCACACAGGATCGATTATATCAACGAGTTCACGATCCCAACAGATCTACTGTTTTGAAGCTTGATGGAGCGGTCAAAGTGCAGATATAGAGAGAGAGGCTAGATCCATGCAAAAGGGAGCAGAAGATACTGATCAAGACTCCATTAGGGAATTATTGGTACATGATTAAGAAGAGCGTTAGTTGCTTTCACTCTAACTGCGGAGATGATCAAGCAACGAGTGAAAGATAGATTGGCGTGTGCTGTCTGGAGCAGCAACAAAACAGTGAGAGAGGAGAGGAGTGAGGGGACCTTAACAGCTCCTCCATGGAAATTGGGGAAAGTTTGCAACTACTCCATAACCATTGCTCTGCACAAGGCGACGATGGGAAAAAACACCTTGTTTTTTTCCCCTTCTTTGATTGATGATGGTGATGATGATGAGAAAGACGACGAAAACAAGGGCTACAAAAACAATTAAAAAAAAAATAGCAACTTCAACAAGAAGAATCTAAGAAAAAATTGAATAATTTTGTAGCATTATAAGCTATAGTATATAGTAGTGGGAAGAACTTAGAGGAGACTTTTTTTTTTTTTTGGGTTCAAGCTTTTGTCCTCTTGGCCTTGTATTCTTCTCCCCTCCTCTTGGCCCCTTTGAAAAGGAATCATCAACCTACACCTTACACACACATTCCCCCCCCCCCCCCCCCCCCCCCCCCCCCCCCCAAACACACACACACACACACACCCTTTGGTGGGAATCATGCTACTCCAAGCAAAGACAACCTAGCTTACCTCATCACCCCTGTCCCACCCAGTGTCAGAAAAAAACCATCCTTTAGTGTAATTATCAGTCTTAGAAAAAAACCGTCCTTTAGTGTAATTATCACAGCTCAAATTGACAAAAACTGGTTATAACTTTGCCTACCTTGAATTTAAAGATTCCAATTTTTGAAGTTCTAGGTATTAAATCGATTAATTGATGCATTTTTCAAATAAAAACCGGTTGGGCTTGCAGGTCATCCTTTTTTTCATTGGTTAGAGAAAAAGTTTATTTCTAACACTGGGACTCCCACCCCCCTTTTCAACTCCTTTTAATCCACATCACCTTTCATAAGTGTGGGTCCCCCTTTCAATCCCTTTTTAAATCCATATCGCCTTTCATGATTGTGGGGTTTTTCTACATAGCTTTGCAACAAAGTCAAAACTGTCTTATCATGGTTACTTCATCCACCTCAAGGTGTTTTTTACTACTCCTCTTTGACTTCTTTTTCCTTAACTATTCTTGATGATCAATGAACGAAGGATGTCTATTAACTCCTCTTAGACTTCTTTTTCCTCACCTATCCTTGATGACAATTGAAGGAAGGATTGATTGTCCATCACATGATGGTTTTCTTTCAATGATCTAAAAATAAGCATTTGCACTAACCTGTGGTTCACAAGGTTCCTCATCATTAAAGGTGATCTCATGAGTTACTAAGTTTTTGGTTCACAAGGTTCTTCATTGATGATGATTTCATGAGTAGTTGAATGATTAGCTACCAAGTAAGTTTATAAATGCATTGACTCTCTATTATAATATCTTCACTTTTTAAATCAAAGCTACCTTGATAAAATAGGAGCTTTCCCATAGATCATATTTTTGTGTTCTCTCTCTCTTTTTTCCCTAAGGCATGAAGTATAGGGCCAATCCATTTCCCTTTAATATTCTCAAGTTGAGCTTGATACACTTATGGTTCTAATCTATGTTGTTTGTTTCAACGGGCAAGTTGCCTTCCAATAAGAGCATGCCTACCTTATGCTATTCAAAGTGAGTTTCATGATTAGCCCCAAAGTGATTTCACAAAGAAGAAACCATGTGGTATCATGGTAATATACTAAATTCCTTTTCCACTAGATCAATAAAGAAAATATAACCTTTAGAAAAAAAATAATTTGAAACCTACTATTAGGGCCTTCTTATTCAACCGCTCTCTATAGAGGTAGATGTTTGCCCACTCATCAATCCACCTACGTGGCCATCCATAAGGCCACCTTTCTGACTAAATGTTTGACAACTAATGTCTTAGGCTCTTAACTTTTTTCCAACCACTTATGAAAGCATGGACTCTCTTGAGTCTCATGCCTTCCCTAGCCCCACCATCCTTTTCTCCCTAGAAAATCCCCCTCCCTCTCCTCCTCCTCCTCCTCCTCCTCAACATTCCCTTGTCAATTTCATATATCTAGAATTATACAATAAGAATATGCATGTGATGTTCACCCTTCTCATACACTTACCTCAAAGAAAGAATTCCTTATTGGAAATGCTCCCAAATGCTTCATGCCAATTAGATAGGTCTTGTCATGTCATCAAGAAGTATTCACCTTTCCATACTTATGCGGTTGAATCTCTTACAATGTTGTGCTCTTAATCAAGAAGTATTCACCTTTCCTTACTCATACGGTTGAATCTCGTACAATGTTGTGCTCTTAATCAAGAACACAATAACTCTCTCTCTCTCTCTCTCTCTCTCTCTCTCTCTCTCTCTCTCTCTCTCTCTCTCTCCCCCCCCATACATACATACATATGTCTGTGTGTGTGTGCACACACACATGCACATCTTTATATATACATGTGCATCTGCACCTACATGGGTAGGTGAGCATAAATTTTGTGCAAAGGAAGTAGGGAAGTGTGCATATGTATGTATGTGTACATATGTATGAATTTTGTTGTGTACATATGTATGTATGTATGTATCTTTATATCTACATGCATATGTGCACCTACATGGGTAGGTGAGCATGAATTTTGTTCAAGGGAAAAGTGGAGAAGTTAAACATCACCATGATGTCGATTGTTGCCCACATCACATCAGTGTGTAATCAATTATTTGCATCTCATAACAAATCCTAAGTTGTGCCATGCAAGTTCACACACTTGAACAACTCTTCATGTTCTCATTATACATGTCAAAAGACATCATAGTGACATGATAAAACTCTCTAGAGGAACAATATACTTTGTTACCATGCTTTTGTGTCCACTTTTTGAAGTGACATGAATGTCCTCACACTAATAATCAAGACACTTGTAGAAATAAAGTGAAAAATGATTTTAAGCACTTATAATTACTAAATGTGTTTAGCTGCAAGAAAAGGAGGTGTTAAGCTATAAAACATGTTCGTACAGGTACAACTCCCCTTCCAGTTTGAAGTGACAAGGGTTAGATTTTTGCATTGGGGAGATTGAGATTGGTCAGAGATACTACAAGGAGTTCTTATCACCAGTTGATAACCCTTTATTATGTGGAGGCTATTTGCAAGATGTTGGGCCTTGAGATTATATGGAAATATTGATTTACTAGTCTACTTTGTTTTTCTTCTTAGTTGCCTTAGGCTATGTCTTAGGTTATGTTATTCTATAAAAGGTAGTTGTCTAATCTCCCTTTATCATCGGTGTCTTTTTCGTAAGGACATTTGATGCTCTTGGTAGTTCTATCCTTTTCCCAAAAAAGGAGGGGTCACGTGTTCATGTCAAGAACTGAGTCTTGCTCTCTAGAAAGGAATCATAATGCTAGTGTGGTTAGACGACTTATTTTGGATCATGGAAATCCATTTGGAGAGGCTAAAGAAGCTAAGAGGTGTGTTAATCCCTCTTGTTCAAGACCTTCCTCTACTCTATAATCAATTAAGAAATCCTTACCAAAAGATAATGGTTAAGCTAGGAAGCTTGAACCACCCTCTTCCTACAATCATGCTCAATAACTCTCTCACTCAAACAAGAAAACATGCACACTCCATACACACCATCAACACACACAAGCATGCACAAGAGTAGAAGAAAACTTTGTGCTTAAGAAATGATAGAATTCCCCTATTCACATCATCAAAAGTTGTATATATACACAAGAGGGCTTTGATAATCCACCCAACTTAAGTGGGTTGCCAATTCCTATTTCTACCCATATATATAAGGTTTGTGGTTGTGGTGGGGCTAGCTTCAATACATTAGTGGTCTCTATGGACTATACATAAGGTGGATACAACTAAGGCTAGAGGCAATGATTTTAGGTGTATAAAAAAGAGTTAACAATCCCCTTGCCTAGACTTGCTTCTATCACACTTGAAAGGTAAGAAATTTGGGTGCGTTGATATGAAGGTCTTCACTTTATCTTCATGGACGACCACATCTGGTGGAAGTGTTGCACCATATTTAATCGTTGGTGAAGAGGTTTACCATTACTGTGGGTGAACACAAAGCTATAGCCTGAGAGGATGATTTCAGAAGAAATGTTTTAAAAACACATGTAGAAGGTCTCCAAAAACTCAATCTTGGCAAAAAGTCCATATATTTGGTGTAGTGTAGAATCAAGATTAAGGTCAAAATCAAGGCCCTTCATATGAGACTCATTGTACTTGTGGCACTACTGCATGACTTCCTTTTCTCCCTTGAAATGTTGCAAAATTTTAGGTCGTGTTGAGGAACTCGATTGAATCTTGGATAGCCATATCTGGGGCATCCTAATAGAAGCGATGAATTGGACAATCAACCCACACACATTAGGAAAAAAGGGAGCTCATTTTGGGACCCTGTAAGAAATTCACTATTTTTCGATTTATTTCTCTCCTAAAAGGTCTCAAAAATAATAAAATATGAAAACGTGGCTCAGAACTGTCAGTAAGGACTACCGAACTGTCAGTTCAGAAAGGAATAAGATAATCTTTTGTCTAACTGACACGATTTTGCATTAAATATCTCCTTAGTGTTTTTTTATTTCCCGAAGATTCTGCATCTCTTTTGACGACGTGTGCAGGCCTATCATAAAGAATCCATCACTGAACTTAATGATTGTATGGACACCGCCACACTTCCACGATTCATGTTACAAAAAGACTATGAGATTGACAAGCAAACTTTGCAACCTTAGAAGCACAAAAAATGGCCGATACTAGTGAGTCACAATCTCAGAAGAAGCGATTACACCATCTTCACATCGACTTAGAAGAACAATATGCTCCAACACAAAAAAGATGAAAGGATACGGTGCTGAATGCTCAACAACGGGAAAATATGAGAAGAGAAGGGCTCCAACATATTGACTTATGGTGCGATGGAAGCATATATCCAAAATGTCTAGTAAAAAACTCTACACCTCCATTTGTCAATCCAACCACACTACTGAGGTTTGCGGGCGATGGACAAAATGGACTTCTTGGTTATATTTCAGCACAGTCTGCATTTGCGAAAACATATAAAATGATGTACCTTCAAGAAAAGGGGGCCAGGATTCAAGAGATAGCCATTCGTGCAAAATTGGAGCAGCAGTTGCAGAATGAAATTGAGGAGCATTCAAAGAGTAAAAAAGAGTTGACAAGAGCAAGAAGGAAGAGAACTGTGCTTGGAGACAGACAACGAAGCAAGAAGATTAAAAACATTGCAAATTTGAAGGCTGGGACTGGTGGATGCAAGCGAAGAATTCAGGAAGCAAGGCTAGTTTGTAATTTTTCATTTTTTATACTAAAAAATGCTCTCAAATGACTATATCTATTTTGTCCATTAACGCAAAACAAGATTGGAAGTGTTGAATAATATAGGCATATTGTGTTGTTACTATAGGAAACTATTGGAGCCTGCAAAAGAAAATATAGATCCCAACCTTCTTCCAGTTAAACAAATGAAAGGATTGCTTTCTTGTGGTGTAGCAAAAGGTTTGATTGAAGAAAAAAAATACAAAATAATCAAACGCAATGTTGTAGAGGACTTTATATCCAATAATCAAGTTGATGGTACTACAATCCAAGAGGCTCTTGATGTTAGTGGAGTTAGCACGAAGGGATATAGTTCGATTTTCCATGCGATATCCTCAACTTTGAGAGATCAAAGGATTAAACAAGTTTTACTGCCAAATCCAGCAACCGTGTGGAGGATAAGAGGTCATTTGAATGAAAGTATAGATGAGTTTATTGGACAATATATCCATATTGAAGAAATATTTCATGGTGGTAAAGGAACCACTGTGTATGACCCTTGGAACAATATATTTGTAGATCTACAACAACTTCAAAGAAGAATGGTCGAGTTTTATGGAATAACATTTGCAGAGTGCAAAGGCATTTTGAAATTTGTTATCAAACTGGATGAGTGTGAGGTTGTAAAGGAAAAGAAAATGGAAAGGATTACTATTACATTGATGAATGGAGCACTTGATACATTATTGACTGAAGCGAGTTCGAAGTATTTTAGTGTGCAGTCGGAGAAACACATATGGTGGTTAGGCTCGTTCCAGGTATGATCATTTTTTGTTTCGTACTTGATTTTAGTCAATGTTTTCAAATCTTTTATAGTAAGACTTTTGTTTTCTATAATCACAGGTGAAGACAGAAGACCATGAAACACTAGATTGGGTGTTTCACCACACAGAAATACCAAGAATAATTAAAAGACAAGTGCAAGGAGAGAATCTCCATGTTGCAGGAAAAGGGAAAAGGTGATTTTCAAGTAGAGTGGCACATGGCGGGGGATCTTAAAACACTTAAGTGCATATATAACGTTAGTAAAGGAGGTAACTCAAAGTCTCCTTGTCTTTACTGCAAAGAATCAGCTCAAGTAATGGATTCCAGATGGTGGAAGAGAGCACCTAATAGAGATAAAGTTGACCCTGACCTCAAGGCCATTCTTGACATTCCACTATGTAATGTTCACATATGCACATTGCATGCTCTATGTCGAATTATTGAGAAATTGGTATTTTTGTATATTGGATTTGCTTGGAAACTCCGTCCCGAAAGAAATAGAAAGGATGCTCTTCATGCATTGGAAAAAGTGTTATCCGATATAGGTCTGCATGGAGGTGATGTTCATATCACAAAGGATTTTAAAAAGTCTACCAATGGCAAAAGGAGGTACCAATCAAGCCCTCTATTGGTGGTGTTAAGGCAAGAAGATTAGATTGTCTCGACCCAAACACAGTAGTAAGCAAGTAAGGCAAGAAGATTCTTGTCTCGACCCAAACACAGTAGTAAGCAAGTAAGGCAAGGTAGAACAGTTTCAAGGATTAATTATGGATTGTGGAAGCAAGTCCATAATGCCGTGAAAGATCATGAGGTAGATGGGGAAGCACGAAATGTGAAGGCAGAGATGTGGAGGTCTCTTGATCAACTCTTCATGTTCTATGACAATGTAACATGGACAAAGAGTGATCACAAGAACTTTGAAGAGGCAATTAAACATTTTGGGAAGTCAATGAAAGACGCGTGGACAGCCTGCAATATAACTCACTACATGGTAAAGTGATGTCTTCTTCTTTTACTTAAGTGTGATCCTCTTTTTTTTTATAACTTACTATGCATTCTTATGTCTCTGTGAAAATAGCATATCGTCTACAACCACCTTCCCTATTTTGTCAAAAAGTATGGATGCCCAGTAATTTGGTCTACCCAAGGCATGGAGAAGTCTCACTACATGGCACATAATGCATTTTTCAGACACACACAACACTATGGAGGGAGTCAAAAGGCAAATAGTCTGAAGGAAGTCTTCCAATGGTTTTACCGAGGCATTCTACAGAGGCTGCATGCTAAAAGAAAAGTTGCTAGTTCCAAAGTCAAGCTTGCTTTTATTCTAGCCCAAAAGCAAAGACGAAGACAAACTTTGGACAATTCAATGGCAGCAGAGAGACATAGACAATGGAGGGATTCAAAGATATTTAGAAACCATAAATGGACAAGTAAACATGAATAGCAGTTTGTAACTTATTGGTGTTATGTCCACATGTTTTCAAACTCAATCAATAGATTTTTATTCTGTGGAACAAGCGACTCTTGGTGTTATGCCTATATGTTTTGAGACTCCATCAAAAGTATTTCTTTTGTGAAACATGTGATCTATATTAACAAGCATCAATACATCCATGAGCTACACACAAAAAATTCAATCAATACTACTTAATTATGCTAGACACACTATTGATCCTTACCAATAAGGTACTGAGTGTCAAACGCTTTTAGAAGCTACTGAGTGTGGGAAGAGTACTGAAGTGTCGTACGGTGATGGGACAAATGCAAAAGGGTACTGATTGTTGCTCAACTGCCTATGGTAAATCAAGATCTTAGTACTGCCTAGATCATGAATATAATGAGCTAGGCTTGACATTTTGCCAAACCTAGCTGGCCTGCTTCCACTTGTTCTCTGGAGAGGAATGTGTCATCCTCAATTTGTAGTTGCCACATATCAAAAGATTGGAGTGAGACAATAATACACAACTACAAAACATTTAAACACAAGATAAAGTATTTGATTTGAAGTAACAAGATCATACCTTCTCATTTTCATCAGCAACAAGAAGTTCATCTTTCGAAAGATTTATTCCTCTCCTCTCCAGTCCAACCTCTTCTTTAAGCTTTCCCTTGTGAAGTGCTGAGAGATTCATAGCTTCCTGTGTGAGCTGGTGGAAGGCAGCTTCATCTGGCTCTTGGAAATTTTCAGCCTCTTTGAAACAAATAGTAAGGGCCTCTGCAGGATCAAAAGTTGTTTCCAAATCCAGTAGTGAATGGTCATCCTCTATGCCAACCTCCTTGTCAAGCCTTGAAGCCTGGGCAATAAGGGAAATGGCATAGTCCTCCCTCAAATTGAACATACACTCTATATCATGGAGGAAAACATAATCTTTACCACCAATCAAGACACCTGGAAGCATGGGCAGTGCATAGTTGCTGCTCTGAACATCAAAATCTTCAACTGGCTGTGCTGCCCTAAGAGTTTCAGTCCTCAGTTGAACAAGGTCAAGAGCAGCCACTTGCAGCCCCTCATCCTCGAGGTTGATATCTTCTTCCTGCTCTGCCATATCTGTTGCCACAGGAATATCCTCTTTTTTCTCTGCTCTACAGATGTATCTTCTTCTTCAGCCTCCTGCCCTTGCTCTTCTAGAGAGTGTTGATGGAAGACAATGTACATAAGGAATGCCATGGTTTCCTCAAGCACTCTACACTTTCTGGTGTGCAAGTTACAGCTGAATTTATATTCCTCAGGCAGGCTGTCGAATCTTCTATTCACATGGTACCTCAGCCTGTCAATGGAGACAATATGATTTATATGCACAAAAACCTTTTCACCTTCCACAATTCTTCCTGCCTCTGTCAGTTGTTTGAAGGTATCCCAATGGTCTGAAAGAAAATCTCTGTGATGCTCCAGTACAGAGCTCATAGTGAACTCCCTGTTGAAAATACTGTGGTATATGTGGAAGTTCCTCTGAGCCTTGCACTTGTGAAGAAAGTCAAATAGGAGCAAATCTGGAGATTTGTCCTCTTCTGGTTCCCTTTGTTTTGAAAGGGAAGACTCACCTTTCTGCTCCAGTCTCTTGCTTTTGCTTGAACAAAAATTTATATATCATGAATTCTATATGCTGGCATATGCAATCAGGGAATGTATAGGATATCACCAAACAACTCTCTTCATGAGCACACATGAATCACCTGGTGATTGCTGTGGTCTAAGTATAGCAGCAGAAAAGTCCAGCTTCCTCTTAAAAGGAGGGACCTGAGAATCAACTGTTCTAAAGCAAAAACTTTTCTCATCATCAAGGAAGAAATCCCCAGGGCCATAGAAAGCAAAACAATGAGGAAGAAGTGAAAACCAAAAGGGACACATGAATTTGCAAGAAAACGCGATGCAGGGCCATTTGGAAAATGTCAAGTACTCTCCTTGCATTTTGTTGCAAATTCTCCATTTCTATTGACATCCATCTCCAATCAAATGCTAGGAACATCTTACAGTGTTCTGGACAGTAAATGATACTAGGAGGAATTTCCCAGGGCCAAAGAGAGCAAAACAAAGAGGAAGAAATGAAAACTAAAACTAATATAAGAATTTGTAGGAAAACGCGATTTAGGCCATTTGGAAAATGTAAAGCACTCTCCTCGCATTTTGTTGCAAACTTCTAGGTCCTTTTCATATCCATCTCCAATCAAATCCTAGGGTGATGTACCAGATTCCTGGGCAGTAAGATTCAAGAATTCTATAGATAGAAGAAATATATATCAAAAAACATTGAAAAGAATATAGATCTCTAACCTTTCTTTTCCTCTTCCATACTGTTGTTGCCCTGGTGATTCTCCTGCTCTCTTCCAAACTTGAGCTGCAGCCTAGGTAACCTGGAGATCTGGCAGTGGTAGTAGTCTTCAGGTAGGTTGCAGAGTGGATGGAGTGTGTTGGGTAGGAAGTGATCAGAGGGGGAAGGAAAAGGATGATGGGAGGGTGCTGGCAGGGATGAAAGACGGGGAGGGAAGAGTGTTAATGGATCTGATTATGAAATCATGATTGGCACAATTTCCAAGGCAAAAAGTGCCATTCACACGTGTCAAATTTCAAACTCCAAAAGATCTGGGTCCCATCCACACGTGTGAAAAAACGACTACATTCCACACGTGTGGTATTTATTAGCTACTTTATTTGTATTTTGCACTAATCTATTCACTCCTATTTAATCTCTCCTAACTCAGCTCTCTTGTCTCTCTACCTCCCTACTCTACACCATCAGCATCCTGACCAGCAGCACAGGTTCATCCCCAGCACAGGGTACTCATCACCAGCACAGCACACCTACAGATAGCTTCCAGGTCAGTAAGATACTCTATACCCTTTTCTTCTTGTTTAATAGTATATTAGGATAAGGTACTGAGTGATGTGATGTAGCTTAGATATTATGATAAATATTATATGCATTCCTTAGCTTTTTCCACTGCAAAAACAAGCAGGAAGACTTTTGAATTGGGCTTTTGAATTGGGCTTGTTGAGTGAGAGCTTGATCACTTCTTGCCTTCTGTAGACTCAATGCATGTTGCATCAAGTTGGAAACACACTGAAATGACTGAAGGTATGCTCCAGTATGCTGCCTCAAGAATTTGCAAGAAAACGCGAGGAGGAGGCTTTAGGAATCTCAAACAGCCCAAATCACATTTTGTTGCAAATATAAAACTGTTGCTTCATCCACCCCTATCATTGTGATTTTGTGTCTTTCTAGGCTATTCAAGGCTGTATACTCCTTGCATAAACTCAATCCATATTGTTTGTAGTTGTAAAGACAGAGAATTCACTGTAGGAATGTAATAGCATGTTGTTTCAAGTATTTGTAGGAAAACGCGAGGGTGAGCTGTTAGGAATTTCAAATTGTCAAAATCGCGTTTTGTTACAAATTTATAAATGTTGCTTTATCCACCTTGTCATTGCCTTCTTGTATCATTCCATGTTCTCCATGGCTGTAATCTTTTTCCATTGCTTTGTATGCAACTTTTCAGAGTGATGGCAAGAACCAAGTCAACTGCAAGGAGGGCTGGCAAGGGGCCAGGGCTTGCAGCAGCAGCAGCAGAGCTGGGGCAGGTATCAAGGAATCTCCAAAGGCAAGAGTTGCACATGGCAGGAAGGGGAAGCCAATGAGCCTGCTCCAGCAAAAGTCCAAGAGATTGAAACATTCTGCAGGTGTGCTAAAGGAGATCAGGAAGCAACAGAAAGCTATAGGCTTTGCAATCCCCAAGGCACCTTTTCAGAGACTAGTGAGAGAAATATGTGATAGTTGGCACCTTGGTTTCAGGTGGAACAGGACTGCCATTCTTTCCTTACAGGAAATGGCAGAGGATTACTTGGAGAAATACTTTGAAGATGCAATGCTGGTAGTAGCCCATGCTCACAGGGTAACTCTGATGGCCAAAGACTTCAACACTTTGTCCAGAGTGAGATGGAGGTATGACAAGCTGGTCCATCCTATGGAATGGCAGGACATAAAAATGAGAGACATATTATTAATTCCACCTACAAGAAAATTGAAGGTAGATAAGGTGAAGGTAGATAAGGTGAAGGTTGTTGAAGTAACCCACTCAAAGAGCACCAGAGGGAAAGCTGCTTATGAGGAGTCACTGAAGCAGCAAATAAAAGAATCCAAATCTGCTATAGATGTGGAGACTGTAGAGATGGAGCTGTAGATACAGAGAAGGTTACAGGAGCTGGGCCCTAACATAGTTGTCCATATTGAAGATGAAACTTCAGAGAATAATTTTGACTTGACAAAACCATGCTTGGCAGCATTGGCTCATAAGAATGAGTATTGCTCAGATACTATCATTCTTGCAATGCTCTAGTAAGTGTCTTTTATTTTACATTTGTTTGCAAAACAATCCTTATTGTACCTCCTCCTTTACACCGTACCCTAATTATTGTTTTTTCCAATGTAGCATGATGAGAAGCTGGCTGAACCATGCTGTACAGCATACAGTTCATATTATTGATCCTGCCATTTCCTTCAAGTTAAGAGATCCAAAGGAAACTCCCATGGATATTTCCAATTGGTTCAGACACTGTGATTTTGATGTTGTCGATATTTTGCTACTTCCATACCATAACAAGTATGTGGGTGACTGCTTCTTTTGGGATTTTTCTTCAAGATTGAGAACTCTTGTAGCCTTTGATTTCTTAATGCTTTTTTCCTTATGCAGTGACCACAGGAGCTTTGCTTCTATTGACATCCAGCAGAAGCAATGCTTTTTATTCAACTCTCTTAGAAACACACACAGAGAGCTGAAATTGTAAGTGGTTTGTGTGCTATTTTTAACTTTAAACTTCATTATTTTGATTTAATGCACAAACACTAACTGAAGTATATGCATTGCAGTTGTATTAGAAGGTTTCTAGATGCATTGGATCACTGTCCTCCTAATGTCAATCTTTTGGATTCAATAGAGCCAATAGATTTAGAGGTAGAAAGTCGTTCCCTCTACTGATGTCTATTTCATGCTATGCCTTTGAACTTATTGAATAATTTTGTTTTGTTCAGATATTAACAGTTTCTAACATATCTTTCCAACTATCTAGACACCACAACAAGATGATTCAAGTAGCTGCGGCGGCGGTTGGAGAGTGCTGATTAGTACCAAATATATACTTTCAAGCTATTTTGAGATAGGACAGCCAGAGCTTGTAAGAAAAAATAATTTTCATTTAGCTTCAAAAAATTTGATATTGGTACAAAGTGTTCTAAATCATCATATCTCATTGCAGATGAGAGAAGATAGCTTTAGCTCGAACTATGTATATAGTTTCAGAGCTGATACAATTTGAAATTTTTTGAAGTATGCCTCCCCCAAACCTATTGTACCAGCTACTGTCGAGTTGGGTGAGAGCTCTAAAGTCCGAGAAGGTGTCATACACCTTGATGACACAGATGATGCTGATGTGGTGCCACAGGAACAAGGACCTAGTGCTGATGAGGAGAAGCCACAAGAGCAGCAGCAAACAGATGCTCCAGGGGCAGTAGAGGAGACAATGGAGCAGCACCAAGAGACTGTACACGACAGGATGGAGCAGCAGAAAATAGATTCTCCAAATAAAGATGATACAGTGAGCTTGGACCATGTAGAGCAGCCTCTAGATTAGCCTGTAGATAAATAGAAAATTGTTGTCAAGAATATGTAACTCTACATATATAATTAAACACTTCTGTACAGAATTTTACTTTATTGAATATAATACCTTTGTTTATGGAGTCTGTGTTATCTCAATTTTTAAATTTTCAATGTCTTTGCATTTTATTGAACTCTCTCTTCTTTTGAGCACCTGCAGAAAAGCAATATGAAACAATAGGGTAAAGTAAACTAATAGCAGTGCTTAATGAGACTAGGATAAGTCAGATGGTATACCTTCTTATTGTTGTAGGTAAATAAAAAGTCCTTTGAAATAGAACCTTTTGTCTCAAACAGAATGTCATTGCGCAATTGAGCTAGGGAGCAACATTGTCTTAATGAGATATTGACTAGCACATCACCATTCTCAACAACATCAATATCAAGAAGTTTATTTTTTGCACCAAAAGAATCTTCATCTTGATCCATTGGGACTAGTTTTGTACCTAGCATTCGACTGCGCTTATAATAAAAAGAAAAAATAAAATTTTGTGATGCAACCATGTACTTCAGTTGCATAGAAGGTTGGACAACCTCACAAAACACTGAACTACATGTCTTCTTATCCCAACCTTTATCCAAAAATTGTGGCATGCATGCCAGACTTGTTGCTTTAACTATGAACATTGTTTTTGAAACCTTCACTGGAAAGGTATTAAACAAGTTTACAAAAACTGTGAGAGGCATGCATAAAGAAATTTTTATTATCCTTGTGGAAATATTGGGTCTAAGAGCTTTCTGTACTTCTTTGAAAAGCTTGGCCCTATATGCCTCTATAACACTAAAATGTGGGAGAGGCCAATCCACTGAATTCCATGCTGGAAGGTCTTGTTTTCTTAACACACCATGTGTGTTTGCATTGTCCAGCAACAACTGATAAAAATGATCAGTAAAAAATATACCGGATTGAGCTAGCTCTGTTGCACATCGACCTTGGTATTGTTGTTCTCCTATCGATCCATGCAAAACATCTATAAATCCCAGAATACAATCGATGTTTTGCCATGTCTCATACGATGAAGGGTATAAATCTGAAATAAAATAAATAACACAAGAATGTCAATAAGCAAAGAAAGAAAGCTTTATCTTAAAAATCCATACACCTCATAAAGAACAAAACCACAATAGAAAAATATACAATTAGGCTTCTGTTGCGGAAGATCATTTGGATAGTCTCGCAAGACAAGTTCTTTATGCATGTACACATGCTGAATCAAAACTTCTTTCACCGATATCTTCCCTCTGGTGATTTTAAAATCTCGTACTCTTCCCTTCCATGATGCCAAGAAAATGTTTTTTGTCTGGGGTCTCTTTCTTTTGATAGGTTGCATGAGCACCCATGCTCCTTTCGAAACACTAAACCTTTCCCAAGTTCCTTCCGTTTTGACTGTACTTGAATTCTCTATCGAAGAAATAGAAGAAGCAGGTCGACGGGTAAGGATGTGTGGTATAATTCTGCCTTCATAGCATTATCATCCACAGAGCGTCTTCCACAAGAACGGCCATAGTTTTTATTCACCATGGAGACCTTGTGAATCTGTAACCACAGCAAAGTAATGTAAACAAGATAACAAAGTGAAGTTTCAAGAAAGAGAAAGTGGGTAGACAGACAGTTGACAAGAAACATCTTACTCTAAGCCAAACAGGATCAAGGGAGCAGTTAAAATGAGCTCCCTTTTTTCCTAATGTCCATTCTTCTATGGGAAGCATTCCTAAGGGTGGTGACTCGAACTCTAGAAAGTTAATGAGTAGAGGATAGGTTTTCTTTCTTACTTCATACTCCTTCCACCAATACATGTGCTGGTGTGCAATGGCATGGACATCGGGTTGATTCTTGGCGTAGTAGCAACAATCAGGATTATAGAGATACCTAAGTTGCCACTTTGGCTGATTCTTCATCTCCACACTATTTGAAAGCTTCTCATTATATCCCTTGTGCTTGGACTGGTGTATTTTGTATCCATTATTTGAAAGGATGTTCGAGGTACAAACACATACACAAGACCTCCAATCTGTGTACTCCATGCATTGGTTCTCTTCGAGGAAGCTTCTTGGCCATTATGTAGATTACCTCATCATAATCCTAGATCTGGGCGGCAGGTGGGAAAAGTCTCTTGGTATCTCTTTAGGTATTCTTTCCTCTGCCTCAAAGAATAAATCAGTCGGGTTGAACTCACTAGGTAGAGGGTCACGTGCCCATGGTGGAGTGGTTCTCTGATCTAGGACCTCTCCTTCTCTTGCAGCTTGCTATCCTTTGTTAGCCATGGTGTTTCCTTAGAAGTATGGTCATCGAGATCTGGAAACTCTATCTCCTTCTTAGGCTGACCCTCTTGCTCTATGGTTATTCCTTGGACAACTTTGGTGTCTTTGGTCTGCTCTTTAGTGGTGACCTCCTGTTATGTTTTTTAAGACCCTCGCTGGTATCCTTAACCTCCTTGTGTGCTCCCTTACTTAGTCCTATAGGACTTGAGCCACCTGACGCGCCATGTTTATCCATAAAATCCAATCTTTCTAGCTCATCAATGAATTCAAGGGATTCATCCCCCTCCATTCTTTGGTCTGCTCTTTAGTGGTGACCTCCTTGGACAACTTTGGTGTCTTTGGTCTGCTCTTTAGTGGTGACCTCCTGTTATGTTTTTTAAGACCCTCGCTGGTATCCTTAACCTCCTTGTGTGCTCCCTTACTTAGTCCTATAGGACTTGAGCCACCTGACGGGCCATGTTTATCCATAAAATCCAATCTTTCTAGCTCATCAATGAATTCAAGGGATTCATCCCCCTCCATTCTATCTTGAAGGTTTCTTGCACTATTTTGATGCTTCCTACCCTTGTGTTGTTCTTGCTTGCTTGAGTGAGAGAGTGATTGAGCATGATTGTAGACGTGGGTGGTTCAAGCTTCCTAGCTAAAAGGATTATTTACTTGATTAGAAAGTAGAGGAAGGGCTTAAACAAGAGGGATTGACACACCTCTTGGCTTCTTTGGACTTTCCAAAGGGACTTCCATGATCCAAGATAAGTGGTCTAACCTCGACATCAGCAGAGCAGTGCCATTTTTTCATAGTGCGAGTGGTTAGACCACTAGCACCATGTCAAGAACCTCTTATTCTCTAGCAAGGAATCATAAAGTGGTGGTTAGAACACTTGTATTGGATTATAAAAGTCCCTTTGGAGAGGCAAAAGAAGCCAAGAGGTGTGTCAATCCCTCTTGTTTAAAGAAGCTAAGAGATGTGTCAACCCCGAGCCCAAGGGATGTACACTTGAAATATAATGAAATACATCATACCTTTACCTTGATGTCCCATACCAACAAGAGGTATAACTCCAATCCAATAGCATGTAGCTATAGTGTGAAATGGTAGGTGAGTAGATATGATCCTCTACACAAGAGACCATAGCCTAAGCCTCCAAGCCCTCAAGCCTCCAAGCCTCCCTTGAGTGTGCCCCATGTCCCTATTATATAGGAGGGCCTTTAGTGACTCTTGACTCTCCATTTCCCATGTGTGACCCTTGGATGCATGACCCTAACCTTAACCCTTAAGGTTAGTCCTAACCCCTGCTCCACTAGAGCTTGTTCCCATGCTCCCATGCTCACAAGCCTAATGTGGGTTAGCCTCCTAGTATATACACATATAATGTGCACATAATAGTGGGGGGGAGGGATCATGTGTTGGTGACAAGGGTGGAGGGGTAGGCAATGAAGAGGCTCCCATGGTGAGGCTCGCATGAAGTATGCGGGGAGGCTTCACTGATGTTGATGTGCATGCCTAAATTCAAGGATAGGGAGGGAGGTGAGGGTTGGGTTGGTGAGGGAGGTGGGTTGGTGAGGGAGGCTTCACTGATGTTGATGTGCATGCCTAAATTCAAGGATAGGGAGGGAGGTGAGGGTTGGGTTGGTGAGGGAGGTGGGGTGGGAAAAGGAGTGGTGGGGATCATTGGGAGGGGAGAAGGGTTGGGGTTGAGATGCCAGATGGGGGTGGGGGTGGCGATGGTTGGGAACTGGTGCTTGGATGAGAGGGACTGGCAGTTGATGTGGGGGAGAGGAGGGTGGTGGGGGTGCAGGTGTGGGAGTCCTCCTTGGTTGTCATCGCCACCTTCATGGCCGTCGTTGTCGTTTCCCTGAGCTTCATCTTTAGAATCTTTTGGGCCATGTGACCTGAAAAATGCTCTCACCTCTGCAACGTCCTCAGGTGTGAAATCCATTAGGAAAGCCACATGTGAGTCATCAAATTGGATGATGCCGTGGCCTCCATTACTTCCATCTACAAATGGCACCTTTGGTAGAGGATAAGAAGGCTTGCTGTAGAGTAAGGTGACAATTCATTGTGGCGGAGGGAGCGATATGCAGAATCAATTGCATGCCAACCCCTACGGTGGAGATGTTGGAGAGCGTCAGTGGTCCTTGGGGAGGAGTAGGGGTATGCACAAAAGCCTTTGGGAATTGAGAGGTCAATGATGTCAGCTGGTTGGCCAAAGCAGAGTAATAAGTGACACTGGCTGATAAGGGTGGTTTGTAGAGGGTGGGTGGGGAGCTCGTAGAATATTTGGGGGTGAGTGAATGAAATGAGACTTTGAAAGAAGAAGAGAGGTAGTAGGGTGATCTTGGAGAGGGGGAGCTTGGTGAGGATATAACTATAGGATGTGTGGGAGAGAGGCTCGTCCAAAAAAATGTTGTGCTGGAGCAGGTCAAGTTGGACACTCTGGTAGTGGAGGTCGAGGAGCTGGAAGGGGTTCTGTGGGGGGAGGCGAGAGTAGGGGCAGCTCCGTGGCTATATTGATAGGTATATCTACCTTCTTTTCTATTGCACTGGAGGAAGGGGAAGATGGTGTGTGCTTGTAGGGAAGGTGATGCTCTAGCTTCTCTCCTTCTCTCCCTTCTATTTGCTCTCTACCAAGTCCCTCTTGCATGCATGTGGCATGGAGTGAAGGTTGAGCTTTCCATAGCTCCCTCCTTCTTGCTCTCTACCTAGCTATTGAATCTCTACTTAGGTGACACAAGTAGAGGTGGAGTGAGCACCTAGCGGCTTCACATCGAGGAGTTAACCCTCATTAGGGTTGGCTAAGTGCACCTCTCTAAACTCGACCCTTGCATGCTGTTTCTCTTCTTCTCTCCCTCTCCCTTGTGTGCAAGGTAGTATGTTGGATGAGTGACAAGGAAATCTTGTAAGAGGAATTGGATTACCTCATTTATGAAATGTGTTCCATTGTCACTCGCAAGCTCTAGGGGGCAACCAAAGCGTGTGATGAGACTGATTCATAAAGAAATTTGGCAGTTGATCGCACATCAGATTTACAGGTAGTCCGAGCTTCAACCCATTTAGTGCAATAGTCCATAGCAATGATTATATATTTGGCATGAGTATCTAGCTGCTAGAGTGATGGTTCCAATGAAATCAATGCCCCACTTTTCAAACGGTTGTAAGGACACTACAGGATTAAGGGGCATGCTGTCCTTAAAGCGGGGAATTGCCGCACATTGGCACTCATCACACCGCTTGAGATATTTTGTTGCATGCTGTCCTTAAAGCGGGGAATTGCCGCACATTGGCACTCATCACACTACAAGATTAAGGGGCATGCTGTCCTTAAAGCGGGGAATTGCCGCACATTGGCACTCATCACACCGCTTGAGATATTTTGTTGCATTCACCATTAAGGTAGGCCACCATAGCCCGGCTGTGAGGACTTTGTCTGTAGTAATATCTGCTCCAAAGTGTCCCCCAACATAGTTAGAGTGAGCCTATTCTAGAAGGAAGACATATTCATCTTCACAGACACTACAGGATTAAGGGGCATGCTGTCCTTGAACCGGGGAATTGCCGAATGTTGGCACTCATCACACCGCTTGAGATATTTTGTTGCATTTGCCATTAAGGTAGGCCACCATAACTTGGATGTGAGGACTTTGCGTGTAGTAATATCTGTTGCTGCAAAGTGTCCCCCAGCATAGTCAGAGTGAGCCTAATCTAGAAGGAAGACATATTCATCTTCACAGACACAGTGTTTAAGAACTTATCTTTCCCCTGCCTACTATAGAGTTGACCTGCAACAATGAGTTGGTAGGGAGCTTCCTGTTTAATTAGGTGATGGGCATGGTCCTTGTTTAGGAGGGGTCCACTGGCAAGCCGATGGCTAGAAAGTGTGCTACCTCCTCGCCCCACTTAGGAATTAAGCATAGTTGGAATAGAGCGGCATCTAGGAAATCATCTTCTACTCCAACGGGCGGCTCGCCGTTAGGGATTCTTGACATGTGGTCTGCCAAAACATGCTGTGAGCCTTACCTCACTATAAGAGTGAAGTCAAACTCAAGCAATATAAGTAGCTACCTGGTGATCCTTCCTATTATACAAGGCTTGTTTACTAGGTATAGAAGAGCTTGATGGTCTACGAAGAAGATGAATTTGGTCGCAAGAAGATAATGGCGAAACTTCTTAAGGGTGTAGACCATGGATAGACCTTCTCTTTTGGTTGTGGTATAATTCCTCTTAGCCTCGTTGTGGTATAATTCCTCTTAGCCTCGTTGAGTTGGTGGCTGGCAAAGATGATGGGGAAATCCATCTTGTGCTCACCCGGTTGGTGGGCCATCACACATCCAATAGCAAAAGCCGAGGCATTGATGGACATGAAAGATAATGTCCCAATTAGGGGACTTGAGAATTGGAGCACTAGCGAAGGCTTTCTTGAGGGTCTTGTAAAAGCTTGTTGGCATTTCTCCATCCACTTGAAAATGCTCAAGAGTCCGTAAAGAGGTCAAGATATATCAGCATACATAAAAATGAATCGCCGATAGTAGCCGATATGTCCCATGAAATGCTGGACTCCCTTAAAGTTGGTGGGTGGGGGCACCTCAAGGATGAGCCACACTTTGCTATCATCCGTGGAGATTCCCTATCTAGAGACAATAATGTGTCCCAGGATTACTCCATGCCTAACCCAAAATTGACATTTGAGTGGGTTCAATGAGATGCAATACAGCTTGCATCTTTCTAACACCTTATGCAAACAGTCAAGGTGTGCCTTTCATGAGGAGTTGACACAAAGGTCATCCATAAAGACCTCAAGGAATTTTCGAAGATATTCCTTCTTGTAGGCCATGCACATTAGACGTTGGAAGGTGCTAGGGGAATTGGTCAGCCCAAAGGGCATGACACAGTATGCATAAGTGCCTCATTCAGTGGTGAAGGCTCCTTTGTGCTAATCCTTGGGGTCGATCAACACCTGGTTGTAGCAAAAAAATCCATCAAGGAAGCTGTAGTCTTCCTTTCTCCCTACTCATTCTAGCACATGCTCAGTGAAGGGTAAGGGGTAATGATCCCTTATGGTGGCGGCATTGACCTTTTTGAGGTCTAAACACAGTCTTACTTTCCTATTCTTTTTGGGCACTATCACAATGGGTGATACCCATTCTGTATGCTCTATTTCATAGATGAATCTGGCGTTAATAAGTCTATCGATCTCTTCTTGGACTATCTTGGAATATTTTGGGTTCATAGGATGTTTGATTGGCCTTGCTCCATCAACCATTGGGATGGTGTGCTTGACTACTTTGGGGGGTACATCTTTCATATCCGTGTACTTCTAGGCAAAAAATTCATGGAATTCTATAAGCAGAGCGATGAGCTCGGTCTCTTCCTCTATAGAGAGGTCTTCTCCAATGTATACTAGCCTCGGGTCTTCACTTGGGCTTGCTAGGTTAATTTCTTTTACCTTGGCTGGACCATCATACGAGGTCCCTGGTTGTCCATTGTGGGACCTTTGGGGCTGAGTCATGTTGCACGAATCTGTCGGCCATCTAAAAGGTCTTGAAGTGTTTGGGCACCTGTTTGGTCTATTCTGCCCTAGCGCTTTCTTCTTCTACTAGTCTTTTAGCTTCTTTTTTTGCCAAGGCTAACTTTTTATTGCGTGCTCTGTGTGCAGAGTGGAAAAGCTTTTCCGATTTAGGTTTGGGATCAACGATTTCCATTGGCTTTGGGGTGGTCATGTGGACCAAAAGGGAGCTTTTGGCAAGTTCCTTTTGCCATATTGGGTTGAAGTGATCATGTGCTTCAACCGCCCCAAGATACTTTAGCAAGTGGGTGTTTGAATCCTCTAGGAAGACATATCATTCTGGCCCTGGGAATTGCGATTCTTATGGGAGTGTGTTTCCCTTGATGGTTCCGCCACTTTAATGGCCTATTTAAGTTCGTGGGTGGTAACATTAGGCAGGTATGCTGAGCTAAGCATATATAGAGATGTGATCTCCTTCCAGTCTACTATAGTAAACCTCCTGCTAGTGCATCTCTAGGAAGTATGTCAAGGGTGGCAAGGATATGCATCTAGTTCTCAGAGTCTTTTGGATTCCTCACTATCCTTTTCATCATCTAGTGTCTTATAGAACGTTTGACACAGATGGACTACAGTGGATCTAGTTGTTGTTACTGAGTCCTCTGTGAAGGGTTTGCCACTCATTGGATGTACCTTCCATGTGTGTAGGTTGATCATTACTATTTAATCTTTCCTTTGAATGTAAATGTGGTTGGCATCCTAATCGTGGATCATTTTAGATTTTGTCATGAATGGTCGTAGTCATACGAAACGAGCTGATGTCCAAAGTTCATCACAACAAAGGTGTGGCGACGGTAAGTAGTTCCAAGGATCTTTATTTTCAAATCCTTCAGTAGACCAATGGGTCTAGCTGTGGCTCCATCAACAAGTTTAACTAGCAATGTGGTGTCATTCATGGCAGGTGCTCCCCATTTTTCCCAGCATTGTTTTGTAACAATGCTCATGCTCCCCCATCCATGATTGCTGTGACTTGGAGGATATCGAAGGTTATCGACAATGCTGCATTCAATTCGTTGCCTTTAAAGTATTGTCCAAACTTATTTACTTGAACTGTGGGAGTGCCAGTGATTTCGTGGGGTATAACAAGTTCGTCTTCCTCAGACTCATTAGAGCTATCTAGCTCCATGGATTCTTGCATGCCTACCCCTAAGCATCTATCCATTTAGTCCTTCAGATCTTTCCATAAGCTTGGGATACCTTGAAGCAAGGTGTTGATAGGGATTTGGATCTGAGAAGAAAGGAAGAAAGAGAGACCAACAATGTCTCTAAGAGTGGAGGCTATTCTATGAGGAAGATTGCTTTGGCTTAATCCTAAGCTTTTATGTGTATACGGGATGTGGATGGGGATTTCTGTATTTGTTCTTTTAAGGTGGTTATCCCCCAGATCTTTGAGATATTTGGCTACCCAGTTTCCCTACTGGGGGGTAGCTGCTACAGTGGGTTTTGTTGCTTCTGTTGGCCTTTGTGGGGGTGACTGGTCTTGTGAGCTCTCTAGAATATACATGAGCCTCTTCAGTGGGTCTCCTGTTGGAGTGTTATATGCACATTATGTGTGCATATACTAGGAGGCTAACCCACATTAGGCTCGTGAGCATGGGAGCATGGGAACAAGCTCTAGTGGAGCATGGGTTAGGACTAACCTTAAGGGTTAAGATTAGGGTTAGGCATCCAAGGGTCACACATGGGAGATGGAGAGTCAAGAGTCACTTGAGGGCCCTCCTATATAAAAGGGGCATGGGGCACACTCTCAAGGGGGGCTTAGGCTATGGTCCCTTGATGTTATCTTGAGGCTAGGTTATGTTATGCTCTCTTGTGTAGAGGATCATAACTACTGACCTACCATTTCACACTATAGCTACATGTTGCTGGATTGGAGTTATACCTCTTGATGGTATGGGAGATCAAGGTAAAGGTATGATGTACTTCTTTATAATTCATGTATGCATCCCTTGGGCTAGGGGGTGGTTGGGTGGATTAGTTTATGCCTTATTTATGCATGTTTATGCATAACAATTATCTAGAGAGATCTTAGGGTTTTAACAGTGGTATCAGAGCAATCTCTAGTTAATTGTTATTATTTTTTCTTATTGTAATTTTTACATTTTTTGAAGTAAATTTTAATATTTACTAAATAAAAATGTTATTTTATTGATTTGTGTTGATGATTTGCACGTGGATCGTCGATATGGCGGTTGGAACGCGTGTTACTACTATTCAATGGACGAATCGACGTTGTGGGGGAATTCTGATTTTTTCCTATTTTTGTGGTTTAAAATAAGTATTAATGAAAAATTTTACCAAAATACCACATATTTTATTATGGGTAGAATGGATTCCGTGAATTTCTATAATTTTAAGGAAATTTTTCCTAATTTTTTATTAATATATTGAGCATTTTTATGGTTAAAAATGTATTTTTAATGCATTTTTGTGGGTTTTCCATGGATATTCTATCCATTTTCTGCTGAAATGCAGTAGGGGCAGCATGTTGATGCATGAAATGCTCTCCTGTGTGCGTGGGACCCTCTTTGCCTCTCAAATTTGAATTTCTCTTCTATTTCCTCCCGCTCCTGTGAATGCCTTTTAGTTGGCATAATTTGATTAATTTTTAATTATGATTAATAAAAAAAGATTAATTAAATTGTTAATCCTCCTCTCTGATTACAAAGAAGGAGGGGGTGGAGAGAGAAGGTTAGATTGGAGAAGAAGGAGAGAGGAGAGTGGAGAGGGAGACCCTTCTCCCTCTCTTTCAATTCTGTGTGCACGTCAGAGAGGGGGGGGGGGCGGGGCAGCAGCCGGCCGCTGCCGGGCGAAAATCCCCCCCTAGAAAGTTTTCTATAAGCTTTTTACAAAGCTTAATAAAGTTATATTTAAGTTTTTTTTATTTTTTAAAAAAAGTGTTTTTTAAAATTCCAAAAAAGGCTTTTAAAGCTTGAAAAAAAAGCTTTAAAAAAAGGGGAAGAAAATATGAATTTTGAGAAAAAAAGAATTCTCTGAAAATATCGGAAAATTTTTCTCTTAAAACCTCTTGGCTTTCCACATTCTTGGGAAACCTTTTGGCTTTCTGAATTCCGGAAAATCTTTTGACCTTTTGGATTCCGGAAACTTTTGACCCTTCACATTTTGATATTTTTTTGTGTTTTCATTTTCCCAAAAATGTTGGCTTTTCGTATTCCGGGAAAACCATTGGGATTTTGAATTTTTTTGACTGTTCGTATTCTTATGCAATCGGGGTAAATTAAAAATTTTAAAAAAATCTTAAAAATTAGTGAAAAATTAGACAAAGGTTATTTTAAATTTTTGGAAAATGTGGAGTTGGTGTTTGGCATGTGATGTGTCCATTCGAGCACCCATGACCTTTCAAATTCCTTTAAAAATATATTTTTGATACAGAAAATTAAAAAATCCATTAAAATTATAAATTTTCATTGGGTTGAGAATTGTCGGGCATAATTGGAAATTTCGTGAACGATGGGATTCTCAAAAAAATTTAGGAATTTTCTAGATGTTTTTTAAAAAAATCCTAAAAAATTGGTATTTATGAAATATCAATGGTATTTTGGCAAATTAAATTGCTATTTTTTTTTGAAAAAAATATAAGTTTGGAATGCCATAAGATAGGTTTGGTGGAACTCAAAATTATCATATTTTGAGGTCCTATAAAATTAGAAAAAATTTAGAAAAAATCATGATAATTATTTTTCTCGAGAATTTAATATTTTCGAGGGTTATTTAATATTGAAGTACGTTTTCTCGTGCTGACATTAGATAGATACGGGTTGTTCACATATTATTTATATGATTATATCTCGTATTAATAGTTAGTTTTATTTGAATTAATTCTTAATGATGTTTTCATGATTTTTTACCATTGTTTAGCCATTCTTTTTGGACATGTTCCTTTTACTTTCTTCAATGATGGCTAGAATTTGCGTTCAAAGTGTGTTTCTCCTTTGACACTTGTACATGATAATTTATTTTGCACTTGTTTAAGTGTGGTCTATGCTTAATTTCTTAAGCCTAAGATAAATTCTATCATGGGTCAGTTGATCGGTTTGTTTTGGTGGATTTTATTGGATGTTTTCCAAGTTTTATATGGACTCATCAGGTTCTGCCTAGATCACTTGTGTCGTCTAGGGGTTTTTTAATGAGTGTTACACACATGTGTTTCACTTGCTTACTTTGGAGTTTTACTTGAATGACACCACGTTCATATACTCTGGATTGATGAGTTGGCCACCAGTTTTAATGCTTCTTTTGGCATGATTAATGTCCAGTAGATGGCATGCATTGATTTTTATGATTAACTATGGTTTTCATGGATTCGAGGAGCTTCTATGCTTTTATCCATGGTTTATAAGGATCTTTTGATCTTTTGGATAATATCATGTGCTTTGAAGGTAGCATTTGCCTTCGTTTTTTTGGGCACCTTATACTCTTGTGTACATATTCCAACTTGGATACCTAGTTGCTTATATATCTAGGTGAATTGTTATTTTTCTACCCTAACTTTATTGAGTTTATTGGGTAGTTATCATTAGAAAGGCACCAATAATTCAAATTCTTTTCTAATGATATACTTGAAAAGAGTTATTCCTTGATGTAGTCTCAGGTATATAGAGACATGCTTTAGTATGTGAAAGTATGGGATAAGGCCATCTTATTCCTTTTTTACAAGATTTTTTTCATACTAGGGAGTTTCAAATTGATAAGGTTAGGGGCATGGAGCACACTCAAGGGGGGCTTAGGCTATGGTCTCTTGATGTTATCTTAAGGACATCAAGCTTGATGCATCGAGGGATTTCTTACATGATATGTAGAAAATGCTAACCAAAGCTTAGGATTCTATGAGGAGTGCTCAGGATAGGGCACGATTCTATGCTAATAGAGGACACTCAACTTGGTCTTTTGAATCAGGAGCGTTGGTTTATTTTAATGTTCCTAAAGATTCTCAGACTTTGTCAATACGAAAATGCTTAAATTTATCTCCTAGATATTGTGGTTCATTTCGATTTATACATCGGATTGGCACGGTTGCGTATGAACTAAAACTACCTCCAATTGTTAGAGTTCATCCAGTCTTTCATATCAATAGATTGAAAGGGAAAATGGGAGGTGAGGATAACACAATTACTCCTCAAGAACTACAATACATTAAGTCAAGACCTTCTTACTTTTGCATTGCCAAGTTTCATATTCAAGTTTATTTTAACTTCAAGTGCAAATTAATATTTTCATCATCATCTCGTTTGACATTAAGCTAATTATATTGATTTAGACTTGTTTATTTAAACCGTTTCAAAAACCTATTAGTCTTGTTTGAATTTAAAGTTTGTGAAGTAACATATTCATTTCATTTGATTATCTTTACAATAAACTTTATTTAATACTTTTTGTAAATTTTAAGGAGAGTTCTCAAAAGTAGAATTTCTTGGAGGAACTGGCCCTTCCGTCTCGAACTATACTTTATGAAATTTTCACTATCTATTAGTCTTGTGGTATGGGACACGAGATTAAACCGGTGTGAAGTATTCCGATGCATACTTATCTCTAGATTTGTGTGGGATAATTTCTGGTTGTATGAGATCCTAGAATTTATTATGCATATGTCTCTTTTATATTTCTATGACAAATACTTAGTGATATTTATTTGTGATGGATAACTTATCACAATTAAGTGTTGAGAGGAGGGTGATCCAAGTTGGTTGTGAGTGAATCCAACCAGCTCTGTGACACGTGTGAGGCGTGCAAGGAATGTGTGAGTTTGATTGTGAGTGAATCTGATTAACTCCTTTGGCATAAGAATTAAGAACGAATCTGATTAATTTTTTAGAGGGTGATGCAAGTTGGTTGTGAGTGAATCCAACCAGCTATAACATGTGTGAGTTTGGTTGTGAGTGAATCCAACCAGCTATAACATGTGTGAGACATGTAGTGTGAGTTTGATCAACTCTGTGAGCACGTGCAACATGTATGAAGACATTGTGAGTGAATCCAATGTGGGAGTTTGATTATTAGTGAATCCGATCAACTCTAAGACACGTGTGACACATGTAAAGAGTGTGTGAGTTTGATTGTTAGTGAATTCGATCAACTCTAAGACATGTGCGACGCATGTAAAGACATTGTGAGCAAATCCAATGTGGGAAAGATTAATGTGTTTAATCACCCGTGTGCCCTGACATTTACAACCGAGGATGGTTGTATTCTCAACTGGGAGGACTATCACGAGAGTGAGATTTTTTAGATATTTTATTTTTGTAAAAGAAATCTTGTGGAGAAATTAAGAAATTTTCAGATATTTTATTATTTAATTTTTATAAAAGAAAAGCTTGTAGAGCAAGCAAGGGCTAAAATAGTCATGTAACCTATTTTTGAAGTAATAAAATCTATAACTACTCAAGCGCGGATGCTTTTGGCACACGCTTGGGGAGGCAGTTTGGGACCCAATCTGGTGTTTCTTTGTTCGGCACACTTCTCAAGGTCTGCGGTTTCCCGTATTAGGGTGGCTTGGTCTTTCCTTCATCTTGTGCTTCCCTGTAAGGTTCCCCCCTTTTCCAAAATAGGGGAAACACTTAAGATAGTCCACTAAGTCTTATCTTGGAGAAAATTTCCTACTCATCGACACCTTGACCATGCAGAGATTTAAGGATACGATTCATAGGTAAGACCTAGTTCTATCCTGCAGTAGGGGGAGCGTGGTCTTCTAAAAATCAAATCACCCATAGGGTAATTGATCATAATTTGGGCAACTACTAGTCTTGATTCCTAGAGACAACACTTTTTTTCTCATCCGTGCAAGGCACAGCCGTTGGCCTAGTCTCGGGTCCACCCATCCGTAGGATGGTGCCGTCGGGGCATTCCATCCTCCCACTTTCCACCCGACTCACGCATCAATTTGTTTTCTAATTAATCCTACCACACTGTTTGACATAAATAAACATGTTCCTTAATTAGGGTCCTTTTCACAAGGTTTATGAAAACAGCCTTTTTCCACAGTACAATAATGCCAAAGACAAGATTTTTTTAAAAAAGTTTATACATGAATCAATTCCATACAAGCCAAACCGGCTCTCTTATTCTTTTCCTTTATACTCCCAATGATCTAGAATTTGGCCTTCCAGCCTCTACATGTTGGGAAAAACCCTATGGGACCATATACCTCATCGTCGGCCGTCACTGGCAAGGACTCAAGCCGGCCTGTCGCCCTCTCAGGCTCCATCGCTCGATCCTCCTGCCCCTCAGAGTGATGTTTGCGCACTAGGGTGGGCTAATTCACTACACTAGCTTGGGCCCTCAGAACTAGGCAGCATCACAATCACTCGCCTTAATCGGTGAACCTCATTCTCCCAATGGTATGAGAGATACCATGGGCCAACTCCAGGCCTTACTAATGTCTCCATTGTCCGGCTATACAAGCACAAGAACCGGGCAGCGTCAAGGCAGGGAGAGTTGTACCTGTACCTTAATTTAACCAAGATAACAATCCATTTACTCAACTAAACCGTAGGACTAGAATCCATGTTACCTTCTTAAGAAAACAATCATTTTCACAAAGATTTTAGCATTTCAACTTTAGATTGTGATAAGACATTCTTTATTAAGGCATATGCTGTTGTTTAAAAGAATACAAACTTTAACCTAGTAAATCAATCAAATAGATCACTATTAACAATTAATAGAGAAGTCGGGGTCGTACCTCAATCCCTAAGAATGATATATAATTGAAAAACAAAATATATATATACCTTATAGAAATTTATCGTTTATCGTTGCCTTTGCTCGTCGCGTTAACAAGAGCTTTAGAAATTGACACATGAGAATAGAGTCTTCTAATACCTTTTCTTACGATTGAAATCATCCGATCATCCCCAAGCTTTATCTCCTCTTACTCGTACTGTGACTTTTCTCTCTTTCGAAGGTCTAAATAGCCTTCTCTTGCAGGGCTACAGCATACTATTCTTTCTTTAAAAGAAAAGCTATGGAGTTTTGGTCTCTTCCTTCGAAAGACCATAGCAATCTAAGCTTCTTTTCTAAGATATTAGATAAGAATGAAGGGATATATATATCTCAAGCTCTAGGATTACCTTGAGGCTACTTGCTGCCTTCTTACAGTTTTCCCTGTGTAGAGACCCTGACAGAATCAGCAAATTGTTTCGGCCATAACTCTTTGATAAAAACTCAAAATATGGTCATATAGCTAGTCAAAAGAACCGGAAGCCATCTATTCTATAAGCCATCGTGGGTAGAATAGGCAAAAACGTCTGTATATAGCCACAAACGTGCCATCTTTAGAAACGCATTGCTTTTTTATATTTTTTGTATGCATGGACTCTAAATATGTAAAAGTACTCTAAATATGATCTTTTATTACCTAAATTTGAATTTTTATTTTTGGAGATACTTATCTCTTAATAAAACTATTCTTGTCTTCTTATTTCTTTTAGGATTTTTGGAGCTAATATTTTTATTCTAACACTTTCCTAATGTTTCTAGCCTTATTGTCTCACTCTTCTCTAAGTACACCCTCTTTTCTTATTGAAATCTATATTAAAAGAGACACATACATACATGGCTTGGGAGGGACCTTACACCCCTTCTCCTTGATATCCATACCTTCGTATGTGTCATTTGTTGTAGGTTTGGCATACAAGCTTTTGGGATCCACACCTATTTTGGTTGGTTTACTCTGGCTTTTGGAGAGGTTGTTAAGATATATGGTGCCATGGAGCACAAGAAAGGTAGGGACTGAGCCACATGAGCAAGAGAAGAAGCATGCACATTAGAAAAAGGAATAGACTAAGGGTTTAATGTCAAAGGTTAATTTGTATGGTCGTTTGTAAAAGGTGAAGTCAAAGGTAGAAAAGATAGCACATGGAAAGCACAAGGTGGCACATGTAGTGTGAGCATTTATGGACATATGGATGGCACAAGGGTGCACATATCTTATGGGATGGAGCTCCATGAGAGCTATATAGTGATGTATTTGGATCAAAACAATTGAAGGAAATTAAGTAGTTATTATGAGCATTATCATTATATCTTAATTTTTTTTCTTAATTATCTTATTGCTTACATTAATCACGTCTATAATAATTTTCTATGAGCCACCCTAGATCCATGATTTTTAACATGATATCAGAGTCTAGCTGGGTTAGCTCATTAGCAAGTGATTAAGAAGATTAGGATTTGTCATTAGGGCTTGATTGAGTATTATGATTAGCTTTATTATTTTCTTGCCAATAAGCTTAAATTAGGAACTTCCTTTCTCCTTGCCATATTCTTGTTAGAGATCTTTCCAAAGAATAAATAGTATGTGAGGTATTTGTTCCCTCTTTCTCCTACACTATTTTGTAGCATTTGGAGCTCCAACAAAGCCCATAGTCGCTTCATTGCAGCACACTTGGCGGCCATTAAACAATAGAGAAAGAAGGTTGTAGAGAAACTACAACATTAGAAATGTGGTAGGTGAGCCTCAAAAAGAGAAATAGAGGTAGGTATCTCCAAGAGTAGCCACTAGCAGTACCCAACTACAAGTAGCAGCATTGTCAATATAGAGTGGGGAGCTACAATGGCATTAACCTATAGAAGTAAAACCATCAGCACATTTGTGTGTAGTAGCAGCTGATGTTGCACAACAAAGACACCATAACTATAAGTGTTTGTTCTCATATCATGATGCCAAAGCTAGCAAGAAACGGCTCTCCAAACTTATATGTGGGAAGTGTTCTACAAGAGATAGAGAGAAGAAAGATCTTGTAGTCACAGTGACATTGTCTAGGCATAAGTTGTTATAGCAACTAAAAGCAGGGGTCAAAGCACTCAGCAAGGTTGCATTTAACTTGTAGATTAACACCAAGAGAGTCAAGTGCATGCAGCATTATTTTTGCTCTGAACAACAAAGCACAATAAAACTATAGCATGCATGTATAATGTGTGTGGCTATTCAAAAGCAAAAAAAAACTCTTGTTAGAGCAGGAGGAGAAAAACAACAGATTCACTAGAAGATTTGCATAGCCAGGCAACTCTTGTAGCATAACATCTTATCATCAACACAAGCTCACCACATCAATAGCAACTCCAATTGACTCTACTAGCTAATCTGTGTGTGGAGCACAGTAAGAACGAGATAGAGAAGCACGAGGTGAAAGGCAAGTGGTCGTCGTCCCCACAACTCATAGCAGTGATAAGATAAAAATTCTCAGTCTCAACAAGCTACCTTCTCTAGAGCATGAGTATCACACAAGCAGGCAAGCCACAAATCATGAAAGAAGAAGAGAAAAACTAAGTAGAGATAAGGCCCCTAAAATCTAATGTCTCACTAGCAGTGCGGTAGAGCAATTGGTGTGTGTGTGTGTTTGGGGTAAGGTCTCATGATCGAGTCTTACTTTCAGCTCTCATCTGTAAGGACACTGCTTGGTACAAATAAAAATCTCACATTACAAAAAAAATAATCTAATGTCTTGGTGTAAAAAAGTCTAAATTGTTTGAAGGGACTGTTCACATGGTCATTAAAACCATGAATATATGTGCAAAGCAGAAGGTGTCAGATCATATGGGCTTCACTATCTACAAAAAAATCATCACACCAACTGCATCATCAAAGGGATTATCATCGGTATGGGTGTCTTCAAATATTACCACAACAACAATGTCGTCATCAACAAATACTTTCACAAAAAATGTAACATTTATAAATGCCACAAATATGAGTAGGTAAAGTCTCGACCATGTGTTCAAAAAAGATGTAACCTTTGATGTGAAGCAGCCAAATGAGCACACAAAAAATCCCTCACTACCTAAGTCAAAATGTTGTAACACTCGACCACTAGAGAGTAGCCAAAGTAGCACCCTGGGGGGGAGTGAAAATCAAACCGACCATCTCTAAAATAACCTAGACTGAGCTAGAGAGTAACCAATCTAAAAGAGCCTCTGAGTGACCTAGCCAAGTTAGAAATGAGGGGGGTGATAATATGTTGTAAACCTCACATCTGATCACCTTGCAGTAACCTAAAAATATGGCACCAAGGGGGGGTGTTGAGAGATGTGGTACCATGGAGCACAAGAAAGGTAGGGACCAAGTCACATTAGCAAGAGAAGAAGATGCACATTAGAAAAAGGAATAGATCAATGGTATAATGTCAAAGGTTAATTTGTATGGTCGTTTATAAAAGGTGAAGTCAAAGGTAAAAAAGGTAGCATATGGGAAACACAAGGTGGCACATGTAGTGTGAGCATTTATGGACACATGGATGGCACAAGGGTGCATTTATCTTATGGGATGGAGCTACATAATGATGTATTTTTCATGAGAGCTACATAATATAGAGTTCATGATCCCAACTTTAAGAGTAGCCAAATAGATGGGATGTAATGGCCACGAGTTGTCTAAATAACTCGTAGAACTTAAAAAACTAGATGATGCCAGGTTGCACTCATCATTAGTGGGCATGTATGCCAAAAGAAGAAGAAGAAGAAGATGGCTTGATTTGAACATAAAGACCAAGAGGGGATTTGGTCCTACTCTATAACCTCAAGAAAAACAAAAGAAAACTCAAGCTTAGAGGGATGGGTCCTTTTAGGATCTAAGCATCTGTTGTGTTTTTAATATCTTTTTTGGTGGTTCCCTGTTAAGATGAGGCCATCTACATAGAGAACAATGACCATATACTTCCTCTCAGAGGGGGTGGGTGGGTGGGTGTTGGGCTGCCTGAGCTTCTGGGGCTTCCATTTGGGTGGTTTTTTAGTGGAGGGCCTCCTCTGCGACCTTGTGGTAGTGCTAGAAGTCGAGGTTGGTTTTGGTGAGGGTTTCTTTGGCCCAGGCTGCCCGTTTGGCGAAGGTCTTGTGCTGCGGCCTGGGTAAGGGAGAGTTCATGGAGGGCCTGTTGTGCTCTACTTCCTATGCTGCATGTAGCTGGCTTTGAAGCTTTGAAAGGGAGGAGAGGGTGCATGCCAATATCCGCTCTCTGTCCTCTAGGTCCTGTTGGAGGTTGATATTGGTGATGGTGGGAGTTTGTACCTTGGTGATTTTGGGGACCCAAATTTGGCGATTGCCTTGATAGTAATTTTGAGCTTGAAGCTGAGGTTTGGGGATCCACCGGTAATTTGTTGTTGGGAAAGGCTTAGGGGGTGGGAAAGGATGGTTTTTCCTTGGGGAATGTTTGGGCCGACAATGGTCCTGTACCCTGTGGGCTTGGGGTTACTGAATGGGTTGCCTTTCGAGAGGGACAAGGAGCTGGTGTTGCTTGTATATGAGTATAGGAAGTGGATTGACCGGGGATCCACAGAGTGGTGGTACCTTCATAATACCCTTGGGCTGTGAGAAGCTTCTTAGGTATCCACTGGCGAGAGTGTTGGCCCTATGTGCATTGGTTAGAGTTGGCAAGAGTCTCTTTTAATGGGGGTTTCCCAAGGGAAAGCCAAGTGTCATAAGACATTAAGTTGTAATTAGCCCTTGTATCTAGAAGAGCCATTTTTTGAGTGAAGCTTGTCGAGGTGGTCATTCATAACCATAACTGAGTAGGTTTCACCTCTCAATCTTCCTCTTCAAAGACTTGGGCCATGTTGACCACAATGTTTTTCCCCCGAAGTTTGGCTTTTAGCCTCTTGTTGGGTTGTTTGTTTCATCTCTTCATGTTCAGTTTTTCGTTGTTTTTTTGTCATGAATGGCCCTAAGGGTGGTTTCAGTTAGTGGACCATAGTAGCATTTCAATTTTCTACCATTGAAATATCTTGCCATCTCGATGCCGTCGAGTGTCTCTATGTGCATTGCACCTTGCGGGGTTATCTTAATGACTAGGAAAGGTCCTAAGCCTCTGAGCTTGAGTTTCTTTTTATGGGTTTTTGTGCTAAGGAGGAGGACCATCTCACCCTTGTTCATTTGTTTGTTATTCAAACCACTTCTTATGCCTTAGTTTCTTGACAATCATACTATAGACAGTAAAGGAGGCGTGTTTTGTTAAGATTTTCAAGCTTGAATAGGTGACAACTGACATTGCCCATGAGTTTTTCTTTTATTGCAATTTGCAAACTTGGGACCAAGAACTCCATAGGCATATAACTGCTTCAGTACCATAGATCAAATTTAAGGGTTTTGCATAGGTGGCAGCCTTGTAGGATGTTCAATAGTCCCAAAGTGCCGCATGCAACTTTGTTCCCAGTCATTGCAGCTAGATTCAACCGTTTTGGTTAGAATGGCACAAAGAACTTTGTTTTTGCTTGGCCATTGGCTTGGGGGTAATATGGGGAAGATTTCTTGTGAGTGATGAGGAATTATTGGAAGAGGAATAGTATTACCTCATTAATGAAGTGCATGCCATTGTCGCTCACTATCTCAAGGGGGCATTCGAAGCGAGTGATTACTAACTCATACAACTTTGCGGGTAGCCCTTGCTTCGTTGACCCATTTTGTGTAATAGTCCATGGTTGTGGTGATGTATTGAGCTTGAATGTATCTAGTTGTGGAACTAATGGGTCCAATGAAATCAATGCCCCATTTTTTGAATGGTTGCAAGGACACAACGGGGTTTAGGGGCATACTGTCCTTAAAGCATGGAGTTGCTGCTCGTTGGCATTCATCACATCATTTGACATATTTTGCTGCGTCAGCCATTATGATGGGCCACCGTAGCCCGACTGTGAGTACTTTACATGCAGTGATATCTATTGCGAAGTGCTCCCCAGCACAGGCAGAGAGGAAGACATATTCATCATCTCGAACATGTCTTATAATTTTGTCTTTCACTGCCTGTAGAGTTGGCCTGTAATCAACCTATAATCAATTGGTAGGGGACTGCCTATTTAACGAGGCATCGTGCATGGTCTTTGTTGAGGAGTGGGTCAATTGGTAGGCCATTAGCTAGAAAGTGTGCAACCTCCTCTCCCCATTGAGGAATTAAGCTCCTCTCCCCATTGAGGAATTAAGCATAGTTGGAACAAGGCGGTATTTGGTAAATCGTCATCGGTGGCTCGTCGTTGTGGATGCGTGACATATGGTCCATGAAGACATGCTATGAGCCCTTCCACATTGTGACAGTGAAGTCGAACTCAAGCAAGATTAGCAATCATCTGATGATTCTTTCGGTTGTGCAGGGTTTGTTTACCAGATATAGAAGAGCTTAATGATATGCAAAAGAGATAAATTTAGTTCGCCCCAGAAGATAATGGCAAAATGTCTTGGTGTGTTTGACTACTTCAGGAGAGGTACACTCTTCATGTCCATGTACTTCTAGGCAAAGCAATCTTGGAATTTAGAGTAGAGTCATGAGTTCGGTCTCTTCCTCACAATTGACAGGTCATCCCCAATGTAAATGGCCTCGGGACTTTGCCTGAGCCTGCAAGGTTAATTTCCTTCACTATCGGGGCCATTTGAAAGGTTTTGAAGTGTTTGGGGACTCATTTAGTCTCTTCTGCTTTAGTGCTTTCCTCTTCTATCAAATTTTTAGCTTCTTTTTTTTCAAACGCTAACTTCTTATTATTGTGTGCTTTGCCCACAGAGCAGCAAAGCTTTTGGGGTTTGGGTTGGGGGGTCAATGGGTTCCATTGGCTTGGGGGTGGTTGTGTGGACCAAGAGGGAGCTATTGGTGAACTCCCTTTGCCAAATTTGGTTAAAGTGTTCATGTGCTTCAAACACCCCTACGTATTTAAGCCGGTGGGTGTTTGAATTTGTAGGGAAGACATAGCGTTCTTGTCCAGGGAATCCAGCTAGTTTACGAGTTCTATGTGAGCGTGTTCCCCGTGATGGTTCCACATTATCGGCCTTTTCAAGTTCATGAGTGGCAACTTCAGGCAAGTATGCAGTGCTAAGCATGTAGAGAGATGTAATCTCCTACCCACCATTAGCTATCATAAACCTGGTTCTTGTGTGCCACTGAAGTATGTCTAGCTTAGCAAGGATATACATCCAATTTTTAGAGTCTTTCAGCTTCGGAGCGGTGCACATTCCTCACTATCCTTTTCCTTATCTAGTGTTTTTGGTAGGTTTGGCATAGGTGGACTACAGTGGATTGCGGGTGGTTGAGTCCTCTGTGAAGGGTCGACCGCTCATGGGATGGACCTTCCAAATGCATAGGTTGATCTTTATTGTTTGGTTGGTCTTTTCTCCGAATGTAGATGTGGTCGGTATCCTAGTCATGGATCATTTTTGTCTCCCTCATGCCAAGGATGCAATTGTACAAAATTGGTTGTCAGGGCTGAAGTTCATCACACCATGAAGGTGTGGTGGAAGATGGTTCCAAGGATCTTGATTTTTAAATCCTTTAAAAGACCAATGGGTCTAGTGGTGGCTCCATCAACGAGTTTTACCAACCAGGTCATGTCATCCATGGTTGGTGCCCCCCATTTCTTCTAGCATTGTTTGGTGATAATGCTCACTCCTTTAGAAGACCAATGGGTCTAGTGGTGGCTCCATCAACGAGTTTTACCAACCAGGTCATGTCATCCATGGTTGGTGCCCCCCATTTCTTCGAGCATTGTTTGGTGATAATGCTCACTCCTGCCCCCCATCGAGGATGGTGACATGGAGGCTGTCAAAGGTTATTGGTAATGCTGCATTGATGAGTTCATCACCTTTGAAATATTGTTCGAGTTTGTTGACTCAAACTGTGGTGGTGCCATTGATCTCATGGGGTTGAATGAGTTCATCTTCCTCAGTCTCATTAGAGCTATCTAGCTCCATGGATTCCTGCATGCCTGCTTTGAGGCATCCCTCCATTTAATCTTTTAGATCCTTTTGTAAGCTTGGGCTACCTTGAAACAAGGTGCCAATGGGGGTTTGGATTTGAGAAGAGAGGAAGAAAGAGAGACCTGCAATGTCTCTGGAAGCAGATGCTGTTCCTTGAGGAAGGTCACCTTGGCTTGTCCTTAAGCTCTTATTTGTATAGGTTATTGGGATTTGGGCCTTTATGTCTGTCCTTTTAAGGTGGCCATCCCCTAGGTTTTTGAGATATTTAGCTACTTGGTTTCCTTGTGGTGGTAGAGCTGCGGTGGTGGGTGTGCTAGTGCTTGTGTTGGACTATTAGGGGGTGCTTGTTTTGGGAGCTTTCTATTGTATACGTGAGCCTTTTCGGTAGGTTGCATGTTGGAGACCGAGGGGCATGGCTCTAGGTAAGGTGTTGGAGGCTCATCTTCTAGCTAAGCTTGGCAGTTTTCGAACCAATTCTTAGGCTGCCACAAGAGTCTTTCCTTTTCCTCGATGGGATTAGGGTATTCAGCAGCCTAGCTTTCTAGGGAGCTGGTTAGGATTAATTGCTTCCCTAGAACGGGTGGCTAAAGGTAGAAAATGTTCCTCTTCTGATGAAGAGGTTGATGCACGGGTGGTTGTTCCTTCTTTCGAACCGCTTTTAATGACTACTCGGCTATCTTGTTTGTCGATTTTCATGGTCTTCTTTCGTAACATTTAGTCGTGTGCGCTTGTTCCGGGACATTATTTTGAGATAAAACTTTTGTGTGTCCTTGGTTTTGCGAGGTCGATGCCTTTGTTGTAGTGTGAGCTGCGATCCTTTGTCTGTTCTATAATCTGGTCACTGTGTTGAGAGGGACCGTATGGATAAAGCCATCTTTTACACTTAGCAAGTTAATGCTGGTGCTCAAATTAGCTTCATGAGCTTTTCCTGCTATGCCTGCTCTTAGTGGACAATCCACACCCAATGCATAAAGGGGTTAGTGCTGCAGAAGCGCCTAGGAAGGTCCTTGCCATCCCTTTTTTGATTGGACACTTAGCTACTTGGTGAGGTCCTGCACAATGTTGGTAACATTACATGGGTGGTCGTTAAGCCATAGTATTCATGTCCCATCCCCGTGGAGTTGGGGTGGCTAAGTATACATGACACATTTGGTCACCCTCCATCACATAGTGGCTTAAAATTTGGGGGGGTGGACTGTTTGGTTCAAGAGGCTCATAAGTGGGTCCTTCAGCAACTTCCCCCTCATCCCCTTCTTCTAAAATTTCTATCAAGGTTAGCTGCTCTCTCTAATAGGATGTATCAGGCCCTTGGAGATCTGGTTCTTGTCCTGGGTTTAGCACTGGTCTCTGGGCTTGGTATGATTCGGCCATCCAAGCATGGCCCTCTAGACTGGTGGATGAGTCTGGTTTGGTTACTTTCAATTTGCCCTATCTTCGTTCTAGGATCTAGATGCAGCGTGGACTCTCTTTCACGTTGGTTTTCCATACCACTACCCCTGGGATGTGGCTCATCTGACTGTGTGTTTTCCAAGATAAAACGCCAAAGCCTCACAGTAAGGCTCCTTTGTGAATGGGTAGGGGATGTTGGGTCTTGCTACAAAACAGGTGGTCTATCCATGCATTGAGCCTCTAGTCCTCCTGTCTCTAGGTCATGAGTAACTTGTCCTGTGCTGGGATGATCTTCACTCTCACTGGTGCTGTCAAAGACAAGCACCGTTTGGATCCACACTACGTTGACCGCATGGGTATAATCTTATGAGCGAGGGAGTGTTACGAGAGTTTATATCGTCGAAAATAGAGGGTTATTTTGCACCAATTTTCCTTAGCATAGGTGCATGAATGTGTGGAATAATAGTGCTCCTATGAACAACAATCTCTCTATCTTTGTGTGTTTTTTTGGGGAAGGTACGACGGTATGCTTTGAAGATGGTACGGGCGTATGCTTTGAAGATGGTACGGATGTACGCTTAGATGAGGGCATGTGCGTATGCTCCAAATTGAACGGGCATGGCAGAGATGACATGGGTGTATGATTCCAGGAAGACACAAGCGTGGCTATAGGAAGGAATGGACGTGCACTTGTGAAAACATGAAGGAACGGGCGTACGCTCTAGATGGTATGGACGTAAGCTTTCAAAAATGGAAGGCATAGGCATGGCAGAGCAGAAGGGATGGGCGTACGCTTAGCCGCCCTAGGGATGAAGGAATGGGAGTGGCTTCAGGGAAGGAATGACCGTATGCTCCAAATGGTATGGGCGTACGCTTTAAATGGTACGGTCGTACACTTCTAGTTAAGAGATATTTTTAATGGTGCAGGTGCTGACAGCCACCCACTAAGATTCCATGAAGGCAAGCAAGGTCTCTGTATCTAGCCTCATGCAAAAAAATGTGAGAGAAGAAAAAGATCTCAAGAATAGCAAAAATAAACCTAGCTTGGCATCCCATGTTTAACCAGCCACACATCACTGGGCCTTTGGCCTACAACTGTCACCCACAAATGTTTACCTATTTACCCTTATTATTATAAGTGATGATGTGCAATAGTATGCCGCCATTAGTTTACCCATGTAACATCCGCATGTCCCACACATTAATGGAGTGTAAATCACATGTAACAATGTACGCATCCCATGTGTAAGTCACGTGTGTTGCCACATGTATAAGGGTCGTGTGACAATACGTGCCACCACCATTGTCGTCATTGATATTGATGATGAGGCAACACATCATGCAGAGTATAATGCACATGCAAGATCAATATTAAGGAGGATGATGCAACCACTACTCCTCAAAGAACAACAAAAGCCAAAGAGGTATGCATGATTGAGTGCAAGAAGGTGAATGAAGTAATGTGTGCAATCCAAAGGACATGCATTGGTAGTAGAAGCCAAAGAGGATGCATGATTGAGTGTAATAAGGTGAATGAAGCAACGTTTGCAATCCAAAGGACATGCATCGATGGCAGCGAGGTCACATGTAGCAAATCTCCTTGTGGTGATAAGAGGTGTGATGTGGGGCAACACATAGCTGGATCTACAAAGGGTGTGCATGCACCATCATTTGAAGGGTATTGCAAGAACCCTAATGGCATCATTAGACAAAGGATGCAATTTTAACCAGATTCTTCATTATTATATTGTGGAGAACATCATAGACCCAAAGCATGATCCTCCACACAAGATATGGCTTGTTGCTATGACAAGGAGGTGTATTCATTATGGGAAGGTGGATACTAGGTCCTACTAGTAGTGGTGTTACAAGATTCTCTGCGAAAAGTAAGAAAGAAATGCCATCTGGGTCTACGAGCATGGAGGAAGATGGCTCACTTGTGTGAAATGGCATCAAAGTTAGGTACCACACATCGATATCAAAGGAAGTAGCAAAAAAAAAACAAAGATGGCTTTGAAAATGAAAGCTAGGGTGGTAGAAGAAGTGTAGAGGCTAGAGCACAATAATGAAGTTTTCAAGATCAAATCACACGGGGAGGATGAACACGTTGGAAAATATGACGTGCATGAGAAAGACAAACCATGTTGTACGTGTCTAGATTTTGCAGATCAAGAATCCAAGAAGAAGCATTATCTGCGTGAAAACACTTGTACTTTATATATTTGCATATTCTTGGCTTAATCCAGAATGAGAGTGTGTTCATCCACCAACCTATTGGAGCTCTACAAAGCCTTGTCTTGTAGGAGAACCTACCCTAATTCATAACTATCAATGCATGGAATTTCAAATGCCAATTTTTGACATTTCACATCCTATAGTACTACGATAAGATGGACTCGGTGTTTGAAGCATATTACACAACTTCGAAAGTTTTGAACCTTTTCAACAGCCTCGTTAGTGATGTTGCAAGAAAAGATATGTTTCAATTAAAAGCAATAAGTGCCATAGGCCTCTAGAGGGTGTATGACGTGATCAAGACTAACAAAGTGGCCAGGCTTTGTCAGAAGGTGATGAATTTCCTTAAGTGAGGTCACATAAGTCCCCAAGCAAAAATAAAGAGTTGTGTTTCTAAGAACAATCTTTTATATCGTAGTATAATAGCCTCCCCATCGAAATATCTATACTAGTCTTTTTGCAAAGAATGAATTATATAGTTTTTTAGTGCTCAAATGTGTCTTATTTTTAATTGGTCTCGATGACTTGTATTTGTATTAGCTGTTGCACTTGAATAAGCATTCTTTGAATGATTTCATTGCTTGCATTCACAACATGTATTTTCTACAACCATAAACCGTGGATAAGTGGTCTTCAAGTGAGCATTAATTCAACTACTCTCTCTCTCTCTCTCTCTCTCTCTCTCTCTCTCTCATTTTTTGGAGGGAATCCTTATGGAATCTGCTCGCTTGATTCCAAAAAAGCGCTTGCTAGACATAGCTTGCTAAAAAAATCCCTCCACACCTCCAAAGCTTGCTTCCTCTAGGAAAATGAACCAATGGAATAGCTTGTCTGTAGTCCAAATTAAGGGTGAAAGCCATCAAAATATATTCAGAAGGCTTAGCTTTAAGCTTTGGGAAGGAGGTAAAGAAGGTATCAGCATAAGATTATGCCTAAACACTACACACATATAACTTATCTATGCTTCTTTCTTGATCCCCACACCCTCCATCACTAAAAAGAGACACATAAAGCTTGAGAAATGAGATGCAAGAAGCAAGAAAGTGGAAGAGAAGGAGAAAAGAATTGCTATAATCTCACAAGTCATATACTTCTCCAACCACCCAAACCACCTTTTCTTGATATTTTATTATTTCAAAAAGAGAGAGAGGGAGTAACCTCATGAGTCGTGCACTTCTCCAACCACCCAAACCACCTTTTGTTGATATTTTATTATTTTTAAAGGCATACAACTTGAATTTATCCTAAGGTTTCAATTTTGAGGCTTTATTTTTCTTACATGGCTAAGGTTTCTATGCTATAACCAAAATAAAAAAACAAAATGTGTATGGTATTTAACAAATTTTATGGACCCACTATACATGCCATCACTTACAAAGTGGTCATAAAATATTGCAATGAAATTTTGCAAAACGCATAAATGCCATGAAATGTTGATAAAATAATTAATTTTGTTGATGTAGAACCACATTCTTGTAGCTTTTTTGGTGCCAAAATTGGAGGCTAACAAATATCCACGTACTCATCCTCACACACAGTGTCTTAGGATGTCGTCGTTTCCTTTTCTATAAAGTTTCCTTGAAATAATCATGTAAGGGGTTGCACTCTTGACCAATTGTCTTTTTCTTTTTAAGGACATCGATTCCTCCAAGGGGAATCCTCCATGGCTGAAGAACTGAGCAATTTCGTATCATCTTAGTAGTAAGCCTATTTGGAATAGAGGAGCATTTGGAAGATCATCCTCAACAGTTGCTCCTCTTGCTAGCTCTTCACTCAAGATTCTTGACATATGATTAGATCTTATATGGGTTTACCATTTTCTTAAATGATATTGTGAAATCAAGATCAAGAAGAAGAACCATCTTGTGATCTGCCCCATGGTATGTGGTTTGTTCATGACATAGATGGTCAACATAGACTACAAATTTGTTTACCAAAAGGTAATGGCAAAACTTCTTCACAATATATAACATCGATAGTCCTTCCCTCTCTGTGTTCATATAATGCTTCTAAGGCTCGTTTAGCTACCTATGGGCATACCTACAAGTATAGCAAACTAGGAAGTCCATGTTCTTTTCTCCTGGTGGAGTTGACATGTATCCTATGGCGGCATAAGCCGATGCATTAATATGCGCATGGAAAGTGATATACCATTTTTGAACTCTTAGAATTGGAGCTGAGAATAAAGCTTGCTTTAGCTTGTGGAATGATTCCTTGCATTCTTCTATCCACACAAAATAGAATAACAAGGCATATAGAGGTCTAGAAATTTTGACATACATGAATATAAGCCTTCTATAATACCATGTGTACCCCTTAGGTCTCTGGGCATCCTTTAGTATTTTTGGTCTTTTGAGTTCTATGTTGAGTAAGACAAACAAGAGAAAGTCTAGCATGAAGACACATGAGCAAAGGGGATTATCCCACATTGATGTACAAGCCCAAGTGTGTACCTCCTCATATAAAAGGGGGCCATTTCAAGCAATGAATCATATCACTTGCACACATCTCAAGCCTCTTTATGAGTACAAGTCTGAATCTTATAACCTAATTGTGCTTGAGTCTATTACACTTACTCATCAACATGAGTAAGTGTAAGTTTACTCATCAACATGAGTAAACTTAGATAACATCCACCTCAAATTAATTCACTCTAATCACATTAAATTAGTGTAAGATTAGCACTAATCACCTTGCTCATGCACATGATATCCATGACTTTCAACACTTCCTTTAGCATTCCTATAGGTGTTCCTAAATTACCACCACATTGCTAATTTAAGGACAATCTTAGAAGGTTTCAAGGGCTTTTCTCCCCATCTTTGCCACTTGTTTTTGGTGGCTATTCTCACTCCTACTCCCTTATCTAGGATTGAAGTCTCATGGTCATGCCCTCCAAAATTAATTAGAATGGTGGATTTCATACTGTCTCCTTCACTACATTGATAGGTACGTCTTTGTATATCTTTTGTGGGTTTTCCTTGATCTTTTTAGTCTCACTTGCATTTCCTACTTAGGCTGGCATCCATTGGTGGACCTTATTTGAGGCCTTTGGTCTTCCTTTCAGGTGCTCAACCCCATTGAAATAGGCACATAGGATTTCTGTCAAGGATCCTATTTCTTCCTTAAATTCCTCAAATAGTCATAGTAGAGGCATATAGGATTTCTCTCAAGGCTCCCATTTCTTCCTCAAATTTTGGCCTTAGTCAAGACATGTTCCTCTGAGTCAAGATAAGAAGTCATGGTTCTTAAAGAATTTAGTTTAGTCCACCCATGCCCACTTGGACCCAGATCTCTCAGTGTTCTTTTCTATCATGAATTCCTCGAGATTAAGCTACATGAGGGATATCTCATTCCCTCGCTCTTAAAACCTGTGTCTTTTAGTTCTAAAGGATCATTATAGGTTTCATTTTTGGTTTCGAGGTCTTTTGGCACTTCCTTATTTTCCCAATATTGTTCCAAGTCTTCCCTCGGTTGTTGGTATTTTTGAGATCCCTGGCTTGAGACACTACTCACTTGAGATGTTTCTATGATTTACTCTAGGGGTCTTGGTGTAGGAATCTTTTACCAAAACATCATGATGGATCCTAATACTAGTTGGCCTTGCCATACCAAATCTTTTCCTTCACTTAGCCTCGAGATCTTCTCTCCTGGGTTAGGGTATTCTCCTAACTTTTTAGGAAGGGGTTCCTCTTTTTTTTCCTTGGTTTGTTGATTCCTTCTCCATATTTTTCTTAGCTATTTCCAAGAGTTTACCCTTTCTATCCATTAAGATTGAACCATGACTACTTTTAATCCCTCGTTCTTTGTCTAAAGTGACCTGAATCAAAGGTGCTGAAACATCTTCAATCTCAATATATCCTAGATTCCATTTGATTCCTGCTTTGCCTATGTTTCTCATCACTATGAGCTTATAATGTTCTCTAGGCTGCTTTGTCCTTAAGTTTTTTAATTTTGTCCATAAGAATTGGTTTGTAAGGGTTTCCCACTCGGATTCCCACCTGGATTCCATTGGATTCTCATGCTCTTCTTCTAAGGTAATTTGAGTAGGTTTGTTGGGGTTTCCCACTCAGATTCCCACCTAGATTCCATCAAATTCATATCACTTTTATTTAAAGGTAGTTTGAGTAGAGGAATCTGGAACATCCTCAATCTCAAAGTAACTTGGTAGGTCCATAGGGTCCCTTTCCTTTGCCACCTTAGAACCTTGGGAAGTACTTGACTTAAATATTTCAGATGTAAGCTATATGGTGCTACTTTGTGCCTCCACTTTGTTATGGAACCTACACTTCTCTTCCCTTCTTTGCGTTTTAGGGTTCATGATGATGATGATGCGGATGAAGTTGTGGATAAGCCAACACTGATCTTGTTATTGATTGGCTTGGGCCCTTGTAACATTTAATGATATTTTTTTCTTCACATTAAAAGATGATGTCAGACATGACACACTCACTTGTCTTTGTAACCTCGCTCCTAGCAATAATGTAATCATTGAGGGATTTTGAGTTATTAGCTTGATAGGGCAACAGGCACATGGATCAAGTGATCAATCCCACATTTTGTACACCATCTATCCAAGGCGATGGGCTAGCAACTACTTATGGGTTTTCTCTCCTTGGGTAGTCGGCCACTTTGTGGGGGCCTAGACATCTAAAGTAGGCTAGTGGAGTTCTTCTTAGTGCATTGATATCCCTTGGTATATAAGCTCTTTTTGATGTTATCTTCATTAAGGTGGTCAACTGATGTGTGTCCAACATCAAATGTTTGGGTTGGGCCATTTGATGGTCAAGGTTGATGCATTCTCTCACACTCTTGTGTTTAATATTCTTGAATTGGTATAGATGCATTACTAAGAGCCGTGCTTAACACCTATCTTAGAGAATCCTACTTTGAATGCTAGCTCTAAATCTTCCATGGTTTTGTTGAAATATACAAGTGAATAGGTGTGTGCGGGAACAAGCCCTTAGCAAAGAGGCTGTAAGAGAGAATCTATAAATGAGTGAGAAGTAGTGAAAAGGTGAGAGGTATCTATTGGGAGAGAATAAAGGGTAGCATGAGAAGATTTAGGATGTGTGGAGATATTCTGGGAAAAGTGAAGAGGTGGAGAGAATCAAGCAAAAGAGGTGGAGTGAACCAAGGAGAGATCGGTGGGGTTAGATGCTTGGATGTAAACTCTATAAATTGAGGCATTGGCCTAATGAGAATTTGTTGGTTTTTGATTATCCATGCCTACATTAAGCTATCAATTAATTGCTCACTAATCTCTTCTTAATCATCATCTAATCTCTTTGTTAATGATGTTGATTCTTGCATTTGATCCACCATAGCTCATCACATTGCTGCAAATTTAACATGTATTAGAGCCAGGTTAGAACCCATCAAATTTATGAGCTCATTATCTTGCTAATCACCCAATTAATTAGGATTAGAAAATAATCAAAATTTTAGCTCTTTTTCAATTAGCCTCTATACCCCCAGCTGGTGGAGGGGCTTTATCTCGCTCTTGCCATAACATTAGCCCAAACCCTCTTAGCCACATCTAGCCAAGCTACCACACTTCAGCCCATCATCTTAAATCGTCAAACCGCCGTCGGATGCTTCAGGAAATTGTGAATTCGCTGGCACCGTTTTTCTGAAGAAATCTGCAGATCTACTCCTCCACAGAAGAAATTGGTCTAAATCCTCTTAGCCCCAAGGGTTTTAAAGGGTGCTCTACATGCTGGTGATGTCAGATTTGTGGAATTCTTCAAGGAGAAGTGGCATCAAGCTCTGCATCAAATTTGCAGGTGACTTTGGTAAAATAGAGATTAAGCATTCAATGTTTTGTCAAATCTTGTGTTTCTTGGCTTGATCCTCTACTAGACTAACTATTATTGATGGCTTTGAAAGGAGTTGAGCTCATTTGAATTGTAAGGCCCCAGATTTGACCTCCCTAGATACTCTGTTTTCTGCACATAAAACAGAGGATTATTTTGCTAATCAATAAAATTAATCAACACTAATCACTATATTTTGGTGCAATTGAGGATTCAAATTCACCATTGGGTATTTGATACAGATCCTTATAACTTCAGATTACAATTTGGAGATGTTTTGATACTCCAACCATTTAATACAGATTTGTTACCCTTGGCTTTATGTATTTTTTGGTGAATTTATGTTGATAAATCTATTGTAATCATCACCTAAACACCAGATTGAGTTGTAAAAGGGTAGACACTACCCTTGAATCTTGAAACTGGATCAAGAGGTAAGACCCCCTTCACATCATCATGAGCACGGCATAAGAGATAGCCAAATTTAATGGGGAGCAGCTTTATACATGGCAAACAAAAACCATGTATTTGCTCATGAGGAAAAATCTGTAGGGGCTAGTTGCGGGAAGAGATGAATGCCCAGAGGTGAGTGGGGAAAATGAGTGGAAGAGCAAGAATGAGAAAGCATTAGGACACATTGCACTTTGGAGAATGAGAAAGCATTAGGACTCATTGCTCTCAGTTTAAATGATGAAATCATTCATCACATCACAGGGATACAATGGGCAAAAGATGCATGGGATGAACTCAATAAATTATTTGGCACTCCAGCAAAAAATTCAAAGGATCTGCTAATGCAATTCTACAAACTTGATATGAAGGAAACTGAACCTTTAATCACACACTTGAACAAATACAAAAGAATTAAGCAACAATTGGCAGCCATTGGTAAGAAGGTAGAGGATGATGAGGCACTAGCAGTGCTCCTGAAGAGTGTGGACAAAGGTGAATATGAAAACATTATAGCAACCTTAAAGAATGTACCTGAATTGAAGCTGCATGAGATAGAAGGAGCTCTACTAGAGCAAGAGACCAAGGTCAAAGAGAAGAAATGGCTGGACTCAACAGCTAGAGAGGAACAAGCATTCTTCACCCGAGGAGGATTCTCCATGAGGACAAGGAAGAGGTAGAATAGGAGGAAGGACCTTCACTTGCCACAATTGTGAGAAGACAGGACACATGGCAAGAGACTGCTACTACAGCAAACCCAGTGGAGAAGGAACGACATCGGCAAACTTTATGGAGACTCCTAAGGAAGTGGAGTCAGATCATCTATTTAGAGAGAGAGAGAGAGAGAGAGAGAGAGAGAGAGAGAGAGAGAGAGAGAGAGAGAGAGAGAGAGAGAGAGAAACCCCACAACCCAATGTAACTTGCTGCAACAGAGTAAAACCACCTCTGAGCCACCGCCGATGATGTAGGCCATGTGGTAAATGTATGTGTGAGCACTTTAGTCAAGGTCATGGTGGGCACTTGTAGTAGCCTTGGACACATAGAGAGAGAGAGTGTCAAGGACTATGAGTTTAGGGACTTGAAGCACTGGTTGCGGGCTACCAAGCAGCAAGAGGGAAACTTGGTATAGGGTCCAGGTGTGCTAGGATTATTCACTTGAGGGGAGGTGTTGAAATATACAAGTGAATAGGGTGTGTGCGAGAACAAGCCCTTAGCAAGAGGCTGTAAAAGAGAATCTGTAAATGAGTGAGAAGCAGTGAAAAGGGGAGAGGTATCTACTACTAGGAGAGAATAAAGGGTAGCATGAGAAGATTTAGGATGTGTGGAGATATTAAGCAAAAGAGGTGGAGTGAATCAAGGAGAGATCAGTGGGATTAGATGCTTGGATGTAAACTCTATAAATTGAGGCATTGGCCTAATGAGAATTTGCTGGTTTTTGATTATCCATGCCTACATTAAGTTATCAGTTAATTGCTCACTAATCTCATCTAATCTCTTTGTTATAATAATGTTGATTCTTGCATTTGATCCACCATAGCTCATCACATTGCTGCAAATTTAATAGGTTTCTATATGGGAATCTTCTAATAATAAGTTGAAACTAGAGCAAATCATTACTCTCCAAGGATAAGCAAAAGCATCAATCTTGGTTTAAGGATTATTCACCCTTTTTGTAGTAAAACTTGTTTGAAGGTAGTTAGGTGACTGTAGGGATCTCCCATTCCATCAAACTTTGAAATTAGCTTGGCCATGAGAAAAACTCTTATTCTGGGATGACTGTATTCCAGTTTCTCTCTTAATCTCGATCTCATCAGTGTCAAAACACCATTAATGTTTTGTCTTATTTTTGGGGTTATGTGAGTTCCGAACATGGTTTCCATTGGTTTGATACCTGGCTCTTGAGTCATGATGGTCATATGACTAGGTTCCATTCTAAGAGGTACCTATGAGAATAGGATGGTCCCCTAAATTTATCGGCTTTGGTAACCCAAACTTTGCGTCTCTTGTTTGTCTTGGGGGTAAAAACATTGATGTGTTATCAATTATTCATGTACCGGTGCTTCTTGACTCATTTATATGCTTGAGGACCTATTGTCTCGACTCTCTACTCATGGTTCCCTATCCTAAGTGTATTGGTGCTCCTACTAGTCAAATCGGGCTTTTATTAGCTTGGTTCTTTCAAAGGGATTTTGCCTCATGGTTCTCATCCCTGCGGAAGTAGAATGCACCTCCAATGTTGGTTCTAATGTGGAGGGAAGCCTCACTTTGACTTTGGGTTTGTGGTTTTATCCCAGCTTGTGGAGTAAAATGAAAATTCTCCCTTTACTGCTCTTTGCTTCCTAGTCTCAAAGTGATTTCCTCAAAAGAGGTCCTCACTTCACTTGGTCTCGAGGTTCTACGTTCTAGGTTTATGTTAGATGGGAAAACTCCCCCCTACCCAGATCTTTTCATCCTTTGTACTTCCTTAGCCGCTCTCAGGATGTACGTGCTACCATCCTCATTTATATATGTAGTTTGGTGAATATCTGGATGATAACACCTACTAACATTAGAGAAGTGTTAGTAAACTTGTGGTTTCCCTTTGTAACCCTTTGTGTGTGAGTGATATTGAAGATGTTATCTTGGGCATCCTCATTATAGGCCTATGTCACCTTGGTTGACTCCAACATGTTAATCATATTTAGAGGTTGAGTAGGTATTGGCTCTATGTGAGCTCTTGAATTTTTGAAGACTCTATGCAATCCTTGAGCCCCTATTGGCACATCAAATTATTAGATGCTAGAGGAGTCTCATGGGGATATACAACATCAAATGATTGGATGCTAGAGGAGTCTCGTGTCGGGATGTACATATTTCCCTCAGAGTCTACATAAAATTTGTGTCCATCACATAAAGTGACGACAACTCTTGGGTTATCTGAGATCTGTAGTTTTCGCGTCTTGGCAGAGCTAAAAGTGACCATTGCTTTAAGAGCACTCCATTACGGTCATTGTAGATGGGAACCTTCATAGTTTCATGATACCCATAGCATTGTAGCACGTAGGTTTCATTTGTTGTTTGTGTACGAGCTTGCTTCCCTATATTCTCATCACAACATGACTCTTCTTTCTTTAGTCGAATGAGTTTTTTGAGCTCTCTCAAACCTTCTTGTTGATGATGATTCACCCATGAATATGTGATGCACTCATGGCTCCATTCTTGCGAAAGCTCTATAAGGTTTATGCCCCACAGTATTGATCTGGTGAAGGACTCTAGGTCTAGTTTTGCACTAGTGTCTGGCACTATAATAAAGGTCAATTCTACTTGAGGTCCATTACCACTCCCTAACATCCTCGTGCATGATGAAGGCTTGTATTCAAAGGTCGAATTTGAATAGGACTTGGAAATGATTCGAACTGATTGTAAATGCATAAGCGCTTGATCCAATGCCAAAATTTCTTGTAGAAGTTCTTTTATGCTAATTTTAAGGGTTTTTGATTTTTTAATGGTCTCTTCATAATATTTTTATATTTTCAAGATTTTTGACAAGAAAATTATAACTTAAAAAGGAAAGAAAAAAAAAGAAAAATGCATATGTATAATGCAATTATGAATTCTTTTTGTTTTTTTTTATTTTTTTCACTCTCTAGAATCTAGTTAGATTGCTGATCCAATGGATAATCTGAATAGGCAATGATTTAGAGAATTGAAAAAACTTAGCACCATAGAATTTAGAAGAAAAAACCTATTCTAATCGATGCATTACAACACTAGGGAGCACATCCTAGCTCACTACCACACACTCTTGGAGTGGGAAACACCATTAATTATCTGTCAGACCTTTATAGGTGCCCGTCCAAGTTTGAGATTTGGACACCATTGCTTCATGGCTTGTTTATACATGAGTTTGGCATGTCCATCCTTGACATTTGATGTAGATTACTCATGCTTTGGCATATAATTGGATGTAACAAACCTTGTTAACCCTAAAGTGGGGTTAATAGAAGGATGTGAAGGTGTAAGGGCTATGAAGCTAGGAAGAGGGCTCACTGAGTAGGTGAGTGAAATTAAAGATTATAAGTGACCTTGGTACTTTTTTTAAAAATACTAAAAAATTATTGTGTTTTGGAAACAATACTATTTATATAGAAATCATTCCAGCCTTCATGGAATTTATGAATATCCAAGACTAACTTAGATTTGAATCAGGCTAACATACCCTTGTTTGGCAATTCCCAATGAGTAAGAGAAGCAAGGCCTAGAATATGCAGATTTTCAAGTCTACCATATGCTTGGAAATCAACTTGGAGCGTAGTCGCCTAGGAATCCAACTTCATGTCCCTAGCCATGTACACATGTTGCACCTTGGCCAACCACACTCACATCCTATTTTGAACTTGAGAATGCATCCTTTCCAATGGCATTGTACCAAGCCTCTTCTTTGTTTCTGTACCCTGTAAGGGCCTCCAATATAGACTAGACCACATTTTTTAATAAGGACCACACTAAAAGTGAGATAAATTTTTAGGGGAAATGGTCTTGCCTATGTTTTGGAGCTGTGATGGTTGGGGAGTGTGAGGGCTTGCCTAGCTCCCCCCCTCTTGGGACCACCCTCATGGTGGGTAGCTAGTTGCCTTTCCCTCTTGGGATCCAAACGGATGCTCCTTCGAACCCAAGGGGGTTTCAATAACTTAGTCCCAAGATGGATTTATATGAATTATCCTTAAGTTCCTTGGTTAACCAAAAAATCTCAAATTATTTAAACAGAGTAGCTTTCTTTAGTTTAAGCCTGCATTAGATGTCAGCTAATCTATTTTTGTGCAAGATCGACACCGAATTCATCTTCAGATACCTTGGCTTATGACCGTGTTACATTTGTGGGACCAATACTTGAACGTTCCTTAGGATTCATGATTCACCACTTACTGGCTCTTTTAGGAGTTCGTATCTCGAGACCTTGTCTTGCCTACCTAGTGGGGACTCGAGGAGGGGGGTTGGGTCAAGATACCCTCTATTCCTCACCATTTACTCTCTTTGATTAAGCTAGAGGTGTTCAAGTTTGGGACACCGTCCCACGCATGGAGACTGAAGCACATCCCTCATATAGGAGATCAACCCTATTTGGAATACTTTATTTAAACATACAAACAATGAAATACAAATTATGATCTCAAATTGTTCCTTTCTTAGCATTTTTGTTTCTTAGATTTCTAGATAGCTTCATCCATGGGACAAAGTCTCTAGTATAAATTCAATTGGGGATTTTTTTTAAAATTCTTAGTTTCCTTATAAGATAGGCATACCCCCATTAAACATCCCCTAGTAATATCCTTAGTGTGATTCAACATTTCAAGGAACTGAAGGTGTTGTGTTTATGTGAAGTGATTCTCATATCCAAATCCGAGGTTTATTTAATTACTTTGTCTCCCAAAAAAATCTTTTCTAAGAGAATTTATTCACTTAAAGAAAATGCTAATATGAGATTAAGATAAAGGTTAATCAATGACACAATGGTTACGGCACAAACTCCATAATATCATTGCAATAATATGATTAAGATAAAGGTTAATCAATGACACAATGGTTAAGGCGGCACAAACTCCATAATATCATTGCAATAATCAAATTCCATACACCCATATTTATGGTCTTGGGAAGGACTCTAATCCATGCTTTTTGTGCACCCTAGTGCCAACCGTGTGTTCATTAATGCTCACACTACATGTGCAACCTTGTGCTTTCCATGTGTCACATTTTGACTATTGAATTCACCTTTTACAAGTGACAATACAAATCAACCTTTGATATTAGACCCTTAGTCTATTCCTTTATCTAATGTGCATGCTTCTTCTCTTGCTCATGTGACTCACTCCCTCTACCTTCCTTGTGCTGCTCCATGGCACCACATTTCTCAACACCCCCCCTTGGTGCCAAATCTTTAGGCTACTCAAGGTGGTCAGATGTGAGGATTTACAAATTTCATTTCCCCCCCCCTTAATTGTAACTTGGCTGGGTGACTCAGAGGCTCTTGTTTGGCTTGGACACTCTCTAGCTCAGAGGATAGTTTGAGACCGTGGTTTGTTTTTCACTCTCTAGCTCAGAGGATAGTTTGAGGTGGTTTGTTTTTCACTCCCCTAATAAGTGCATCTTTGGCTACTCTCAGGTGGTCGAGTGTTACAACATTTCAAATTATTTTTGGCCTACTCATTTGGTGGCTTTTACAATATTGGCTTGGGTAGTGACTAGTAGCTCTTTTATTGCACATGTTTATGTTGATGTCGTGGTAGGCTCTTGGTTATTGTGACCTTGAATCCACTTCTTGTTGATGATGTCTGCTTCTTCTTATTAGCTCTTTGATCTTTTCTCCTTTCATGTGGACTAGATGCACTTTTTTCATTTACGGTTTGCACATATATACTTGCATACTCATGTGGTTGCAAAGTTTTTACACAAGTTCCATTCTCCTCTTTCACACAAACACATGTTAGCATGCTCATTTGGCCGCTCTTTACAATGAATTTTGACTTATGGTTTTTGTTTGATTAAAGAGTTTTGTTGATGATGATCCAACCATTAAGTATGGTGTTAATGGCCATGAAAGAGTGCATTTTTATGTTGGCTTTACAAAGCGTGTGAACACCTCTTGGAAAGGGATGAAAATACCTCAACAATTTGCTTGTAGAAATTGATATAGTTGTAACTTGAGCTCGACTTTGTAGAGTTGATTATATATGCTATCCACTCCTTAATTTGATCACACCAAAGATGTTTGAAAACTTCAAATTCACTTATTTGGAAGAAGTTAAACCCCTAACTCCTAAATTATACCTTGAATACTCACCATTTTCAAAAATTTAGCTCAACCAAGATGATAGAATGAGCTAATTCACTCGTATGTAACAAAATGTTGGGGTTGAGTAATGAGGCTCAACCAACATTATAGAATGAGCTAATTCACTTGTATGTAACAAAATGTTGGGGCTGAGTAATGAGGCTCTTCTTCAACCACTTTGAGACCCAAAATCAAGAGAAGGTTGGCTACTTGTATAGGCAAGAATTAATTAGCAAAAGGACTAGAAATGGGGCACGTATGGTGGCTCAAAAGATCGCCTTCTCCATCACACACAAGGGGGTCATGGCTAGGAAATTTTTTAATGCTAAAATCCAAGAATTTTGGGACTCAATTAGAGTGTTCAAAATCTTTTTATTTGGTGCCCTCAAGCATGGGCAAAAATATTAAGCATATAGGCAAGTGGTTGGACAATAGAGAAGGGTCATCATCTTGTTGTGAGAAGTTTTCACAGAGAAGAAAGGGAGGAGCTCAGTTTGCACTAAATTTTGAGGGAGATGGGGTTGTGATTAAAGAGCTTTGGGCTTATTTATGGGAGCCCTTGAGCATAAGACTAAATCCCCCAACTCATAAGCAAGAGTGTTGTGCATAGAGAGAGATTATAGACTTGAAAAAGTCACATACACAAGAATGCCTTGGGACAACCAACCTACCTGATTTTTGATGCAAAAGAGAGCTCCCAATGATGAGCATACGGTTTGAGAAAGCAAGCCACAAAGTAAGGAAACCTTAGCCTAGTATATAGACTAGTGCATGGGTAAGAGAAGGCCCCATAATCTTCATCATCATCTTCCTCAGAGTCACTCCCTTAGGCTATCATTGAGGAATGGGAATTTTGCATGCAAGAAGCCCCAAAAACACATGATTCTACACTTTCTAATTTTTCCCACCTTAACTCAAGTATGCAACTTGATAATTTTGGGTAATTACAACATTCTTAGCAAGGATAAGGACACGGGCATGGGGTTCCGTCACACCATCAAGCATAATAACATTTGTTAGCACTCTATACACCATGCGATAAAAGCTAATTATCGTATTAATTATTTCATATAATTTTTCACTATCTAACAAAACCTTAACCCCACCTTGGCTTAGGTTGATTTTTTTTCCTTATCTTAAAATTTTCCAAGGCTTAATTCCATTGAATTCCAAGAATATTAAGTTCATACTATGGTCAATGGGCTCAACACCAAACTTTTTCTTGCAATTGGCACCTAGATGGAGGGCAAGCTTCTGATCATTAATCAACTATGTGGATGATACCATTAATCTAGATGGCTCAAAAGAAATTCAAAATGATATATTTGTTTATTTATTTATTTAAGGTATAACCTTTACTGATGACCTTAATTGTTTTTCTAGTAACCAGTTAAATACATCAACTAACTAGAATCCATTAAACATTCTTAAACAAGGGTTTCAATCATAGACTCTTGCACACAAGGAAAAATTCTAAATATTACCAAAACTAATTGATTCACACATTAGGGCTGAGTCTATTTACGCAAGAAGTGCGCCCTGCTATGGCAACCCAGCTAATGAAGTTAGGCCCAAGTGTTCAAGCCCTCTCCAGTGAACCTAGGTCACATAAAATCAAATTAGTTCCCTATTTACTTTTTGGTTTAGAAGTTTTATCAAGATTTACCATCTAATTTAAGCATATAAATTTCTCAAATCATTAAGAGTTAATACTGTCATGAGTAGGGGCTAAGGGTCACCTTACTAGCTCCCCCACTAAAAGAAATCGATATGTCCTCTCCTCAGCTCATAAAGAAGGGAAAGTTTTGATAGATTTCATTGAGTCACTCGCAAGTAGCATATTCTACTAGGTTAGAAATTCCATTGTGCTAGGACTTCATGAATGAGCCTATTCCATTGGACTAGGACGTCACGAATAAGCCGATTTCTTAGGGTTCCATGAGAGATTCGGTCTGGCCTTTAAGTTCTTACATGAGTTCGTCATCCAAAAATAAGCCTATTTTTCAGAGAATTTCTCGAATATCCAAAACTTTCTATGGTTCCGTGAGAAATTTGGTCTAGCCTTTAAGTTCTATGAGTTCATCATCTAAAATATGAGCCTCATTTGGAACATATTCCATTAGTAAACTAGCATGAAACACATTATGGATTCAGAGATGGGGAGGTAACAAAAGTTCATAAGCTTGCTCTCTAACTTTCCCGATTATGGCACATGGTCCATAATAGCTATTGGCTAGCTAGTTTATTTTCCCTTATCTTAGTCCCCTAGTGGTCCCCTAGTTTACTTGCATGCAAGGTCCTAGTTTACTTAGCGTGCTGAAAAATTATGGAGAGACCAACATTCCTAGTTTATTGTTTTTTCCTACCCAACATGACAAAATTGGCAATGGCCGGTCATCGTTTCTAGTTTACTTTTTTTCCCTAGTTCACTTTTTTATACGACTCATGAAAAATAGTGATGGAGGGCATGTGATTTTACAACCATAGATCCCATCTGCAAAAAAAGGACTAGGTCTTTAATAAAATAAGGTCTTTTAAGTTTAAAAAAAAATCCTTATAAACACGTGCACTTTGTTTTCTTTTTTGGGACCTTTGGTTTTGGTACACTAGCCTTTCTTCACATGTATTGGGTTATGAACTTGTCCACCGCCGCGTTCTCGGGTGGCTATCCCACTCTATCATGAGCTGGAGTCAGGACCCTTTACCTGCCTTTATTTATGAATACTTCACCAAGGTAAATGGACTGCTACAAACAAGGCTTTCATTGCATCAAATGATGACAAACCGTAGAAGGTATTAAGATAATGTTTAGAAAAGATCTGTAATTTTCCAAGATTTTATGCCTACAATTTCCCAATTTCCTAAAATTTTAAAACCTTCAATCGTCGTCTTGTTTTTCTTTCCCGATTTTATATATCAATAACCCGTTTTTTTACTACACTCATGAATACAGGTCCTTTAGACTTTCAGCAGAAAAGATAATTTAGCTATATTTGTCATTATGAGTGATGGCAACCTCCAGTATTAAATTTCCAACATGAAATAACCACAGGGTACAATTTTGAGTTCTGTACGTTGTTAGGATAAGGGGATAGAAATTCCATGCAACCGATGATCGATCAAGTTGCTGCAAGTATGCGCTTTGATTTGAAATGAATGAGGAGGTGCATAATTACGTTAATCACGTGCCTAATCCACTTCTAATCTACACATAGCACGCAGTTTACAAATGATTGGCCGAGGCCATTCGTTGCTTCTTTTTGAAGTGTTTCTTGTAGTTCTTACTTGCTTGGGTTGAGCTTAATTCGTCATAATCTGGACGTTTGCTTTTATCATCAACACTAGACGTGCAGGTTGAGCTGTTAAATATGGCTTCACAAGCACGAGGTGATTCATCATTTTTATTTTCTGGTGGTGGCGGGACGCGTAAGATTGTTCCCTCCTCATCAGTATTAATGCTGCAGGGTTGCCCTGAGGTTTGGGTTATGTCATGACGATCAATGGTAATCTCCTCAGAGGGAGTCATCGGCCTACTAGTGTGAGACTGTAATTGATTGTTAGCGAAGGAGAGTTTAGGTTTATGTTGAGATTGCTCCACATTACAGGCTGCGCCCTTACTTATATCAAGCTCGGTTTCGTTATTGTAAGGGGTGTCTGCGATTCTACATGAGATGAGGGAAGGGAGAAGGGACGAGATGGAGATAGTAGCAGAGGTGGGAGAGTGTAGAGGGTCGATGGCTATGGAGCTTAGAGCTGTACTAGTTGCAGAGTTAGTATCATGGCTAGTTGAGCTAATTGTGGCGTCTTGCTGCAATGGAGTCGAGCTTGGTGGGTTAGTGATAACCGGGCGCCACTCCCATCTGCGGTGTCTATTAATCATACCACCTCCATTATCATTATTCTTGCCATAAATATTATTCTTAGAATTATGACCACTGCTCCTCCTAAGGTCGCGCCTTAGGTTTCTACAGTTTCTCCGTCCTTCCCCGGCAGTGCGTCTCCGTGTATAGAAGGAATTGAACATGTTGTCGTCGCTGTCGTCGACCTCCAGGTCTTGTTTCAAGACGACGGAAGCGGCCGCCAACACCCACGCAATGCTGGCGGCCGCCTGCGACCTGGCCGCCGTCTTCACCTGGCAGGCTGCCGCCCTTGAACCGGCGCTCTCCACGCTCACTCCCACCCTCGCTATCGAGGAGCGCCAGAACGCTTGCAGCGCCGCTTCTGCCGCTGAAAATACTGCATTCACCGGCTGTACCTGCGGCTCAGGGCCGCCACCGCACGTGCTGCTAGTACAGCAGCAGCAGCTGCTGCATCCACACGGACAGGGAGCGCGTGGTGAAGAAGACCCAGACGGCGAAGAGTAATCACCTTCTCCACCACAGCTGCCGTCACAACAGCAGCAGCTACATGATTCCGATGGACTAGCTGATAACCGAGGGCAACAAGTCGTGCTCATACCCTCCATATTGGACAATGTCTAAACTTTTGCACTATGTGTGTGTCTGTGTGTGTGCCATGAGAGAGACGGAATTGAATCTACCGTGCAGGTTCAAGACATTTGCGACCTAGCAGCCTGTGCCCACCATATTTCACGTCCCTTCGCAACCGTTTTGCCTCCACAACGCTTCGCACCTCGGGGGTATAATGAAACCCAAAGAACTTGGTGAGTTGTTTTTTTCTTGGCCATAATTTTTGATATCGCTTAACCTAAGACCGATTCAGAAGTTACCCAACTAGAACGTCTCCTTTAACAATGTACATTACAAAGGAGGTGCACTCTAATCTTTCTTATTGATTCACGGTCACATCACATACCCAATGCCTCTACTAACTCGCAAAAATCGTATCTTCCAATTGGTTGCATTAAAAGAAAATACATGCATCGCAAAGGGAGGTCCAAATAGGCGTTGAAATAACTGTCACAATAGGAGTCCAAAAGTGCATCCAAAAGGTGTGGAGCTGCCCAAAAATTCAAAACGGTCGTCGAAAACACTTTCCATCTTCAACATTTTTTTCGACAAAAGTATTGATGTTTATATCGACTCTAGGAAATTTTTAACAGAACCACAGCGTCTCACTTTTAGCGTTTTCAAAAGTTTGTGGAGGTTCACTTCTCTTCCCAAATTTATGCAGGTTCAATCCTCTCACCTCCCTCATCCCTAAACCCTAAACCTAAGCCCTTCCCCCATCCTTTTCTTGCTTTATAGCATGCTGTGTTTTTTTTGTTTGTTTTGTAGGTTTTATTCTCTCCCCCAAATTTTTGCAAGTTTTTTTCTCTCACCTCCCCCATCCCTAAACCTGAGCCCTTTTCTCATCCTTTTCTTGCTTTAGATTTTTTGTATAGTGTGGGCTAACATGTCGTGTCTTTTTGTTTATTTTGCAGCTTCTAATTGGCCTCATGTTGCACCTTTGAGATTCTAGGTAGCCCTTCTCCTTTTCTCTTGTTTTTGATTTATTATTTGCCTTGCTTTTGATTATGTGTGTCGTGTGGTGTGGAGTGTGTTTGGTTTTCAAAAGTAGCTAATATGCTGTGTTTTTTTTTGTAGGTTTTCAATCATTTTCAGCTCTCTCTCTCTCTCAAGCCCTGCCTCAAGACTCCAATTAGCAAACAATCTCTCCGCTAAGTGCCCTAATCTCATTGTCTTTGTTTTTTTTAAAAAAGTATCTTCTTGCTTTTGATGTTTCCCATGTCATGGCATAAGCATGGGCATGCAGTGTTGGGAAAACCCATAAGCATGGGCATGTTGTGATGGTATGTGTGTAGACCATGGATTGTACACTAGGCGCGAGACACCCACATATAGCCCCAATCTCTCCACCGTGCTTACACCACGGACGATGTACCCGAGCCAGTTTTATTATTTCATCTCACAAATGAGCCTGAGCAAAGGGCTATGGCTCAAGCTACTTTGGGGGAGGCATTGGCACTTCTGCACAGCCATCACAGTCCACCACCATAGAGGCCACGCCCTAGGACACTCCACAGCACGTCACACAAACCCCATGGCTCGCTCGGCTACTTCCAGTCGTAGAAGATGGGATCACTGCCGAGTTATTGCCGTGGCGATAACTCCACAGATGCTTTTTCCCCTCAGCGCCACGAGTGCCCACCCATTGCCAGTTGTTAGGAGACACCACGCTCGCGCTCATCCCGCTGCTTTGACACAAACCCCTCTACCCCCAATCCGGCTCGTTCCCGATACCAACAAGTAGTGGACGGAAATGTGGTCGTATAGATGATATTGGCAATGAGGTGAAGTCTCGAATCCGCGAGTTATGCCATGTAGCCTTTGCCCACAACTTCATGACTACATGGCATAAACTTGATAGTGCAAAGAAGGAACGAGTCGCCAATCAAATCAAGAGTGAGTTTATGCCAGCACTATGTAGTTAATAGGTCCATCCTAGATGGATTAAAGATCACATGGTGAACATTATGAAGGATTGGCGTAGCGACATCACACGCAAGGTAAAGATAGGGGGATAAAAGCCTTGGAATTGTACACAAGAGATTTGGGAAGAGAAGTGCAGAAAGCACAATGCAAATCCCTGCAAGTATGAGCTTCTTCAGCTGCTTGTTGTTGTGAACCAAATGCTTGGGAGGTAGAAGTAGCAGTTGGTTGTTGAACAGCAAAATAACGCTGTTGAGCAATGAAAAAACGCTGCTGAGTAGTAGCAAAAATAAACCTGCAAAACAAAAGTTGGGGTAGACTAGGGAGTTCTCACAAAACTCCCTAGTCTGCCCCAGCTCTAAAAAAAAGTTATCTTTCTAGGCTTCATGAGCTTGATGAAGCTACCAACATTCTCGATAGTTAGCGGCATGCATTAACAGCACCCGACATGCATTGGGTGCTCTTGATGCATGCCAGTAGCTTTTGGTGCATGCCGGTACTTATCGGCATGCATTGGAAGCTACCGGCATGCCTAGGTAGCACCCGACATGCATTGGGAGATCCCGGTGCATGCCGGTAGCTACTTGCATACTTAGGTAGCATCTAGCATGCATTGGGAGTTCCCGGTGTATGCCGGTAGCTAGTGGCATACTTAGGTAGTACCTAGCATGAAAGGGAGCTCCGGGTGCATCTCGAGAGTTACTTAGGTGTAGCAAACAGTATGCATTGGGAGCTCCTGGTGTATGTCGATAATTATTGGCATACTTAGGTAGCACTCGGTATGCATTGGGAGCTCTTGATGATGTCGGTAGTTACCGGCATGTATTAGAAGCACCCGATATGCCTAGGTAACACCCGACATGCATTGGATGCTCCCGATGTATGTCGGTAGTTACCGGCATGCATTGGAAGCTACCGACATGCCTATGTAGCACTTGGCATGCATTGTATGCTTTGGTGCATGTCACTAGTTACCGGCATGCATTAGAAACATCCGGCATGCATGCAATCGATTTAGGGTTTAGGGTGCATGCCGGTAGCTAGTGGCATACTTAGGTAGCACCGATCATGCATTGGGAGCTTCGAGTGCATGTTGGGAGTTACTTAGGTAGCACTCGGTATGCATTGGGAGCTCTTGATATATGTTGATAGTTAGCGGCATGCATTAGAAGCACCCGACATGCCTAGGTGGCACCCGACATGCATTCGATGCTCCTGGTGTATGTCGGTAGGCTACCGGCATGCTTTGGGTGCTCTTGGGGCATGCATTGGAAGTTGCCGACATGCCTATGTAGCACCTAGCATGCATTGTATGCTTCGGTGCATGTCGGTAGTTATCGGCATGCATTAGAAGCACCCGGCATGCATTGGTACTCTTGATGCATGCTAGTAGCTTTTGGTACATGCCGGTACTTATCGGCATGTATTGGAAGCTATCGGCATGCCTAGGTAACACCCGACATACATTGGGAGCTCCCAGTGTATGCCGGTAGCTATCGACATACTTAGGTAGCACCTCGCATGCATTGGGTAGCTCTCAGTGCGTGCCGGTAGCTATCGGCATACTTAGGTAGCACCTAGCATGCATTGGGAGCTCCTGGTGTATGCCGATAGCTAGCGGCATACTTAGGTAACACCTAGCATACATTGTGTAGCTACCTATGCATGTCGGTAGAGCTACCGGCATACTTAGGTAACACCTAGCATACATTGGGTAGCTACCTATGCATGTCGGTAGAGCTACCGGCATGCTTAGGTAGCACCTGGCATGTAATGGGAGCTTCCGATGCCTTCCAGTATAGCTACCCACATGCTTAGGTAGCACTCGGCTAATGCATAAGCCTTATGCATAAAGCTTAATATATGCATAGACCTTATGCATTCTATGCATAAAGCTTATGTATAGCATTCATACCTTGCACGAGGCTATGCATTCCTAGACTGCATAAAGGTATGCATATGCCTCATGTATAGAGCTTATACATAAGTCTCATGTATGCAGCTTATGCATAAAACCTCATGTATAAAGCTTATGTACCTTTATGCATTCCTAGATTGCATAAAGGTATGCATAAGCCTCATGTATAGAGCTTATACATAAGTCTCATGTATGCAGCTTATGCATAAAACCTCATGCATAAAGCTTATGTACCCCCATGTGTGGCTAGGCATGTAACACTTTTAAACTGTCTAGATCTCACTCTTAACCCAAAAGGAGTGCTTTCTAGTTGGCTTTTTTGGAGTTCATGTTCCTCCAATTTTTGGTTAGTTTGTATAAGCTTTTTTACCTCTTCCTAAAATGATTAAAGTAGCCTTACCAACTCATTTACATGTTGAGTTTGTGAGATCATGATGTCTTCTAGTCCTTTAACAGATTACTTGTACACACCAAGCATAGTTTCAACCATATTTGTGTGTTGATAATGGAAAACAGTAGCTTGATAATTCAATCTTGAGCAATATCCAAATAAGCCTTCTCTACCATCCCCAATGAATCGAACAAGATCATGAAAGGTGCTAAATGATGGAGGCTTACCAGTTGATGGGTCAAGCGGGTATAGACCTCCTTGAACCCACAAATCTACATGCTTCTTTTCTTTTGCACATAATCTTTGAGGTTCAACCTCATCATGTAGAGCTTTGTGATGAATATTTCTCCACATGCAATATTCTTTGTCAAGTACCAAGTTGATATGGTATCTTTTCTTTAAGTGTGGATCAACCCTTGAAGTCACTATAGCAATAAAAATGATCCAAAGAGAAAGCAAGAGATGGTGGAGAGAGAAAAAAGACAGTAAAAAGAAAAGAGAGGAAAAAACTCGTGTCATGTCCTATGGAAGAGAGAAGTATGTTATGTATTCAAATATTTGCTATTGGCTTGTTTTAGAAAAGGTGCACTAAAGTGGGTAAGAGGGCTGCCAAAAGGATAGGTGAATTAAAGACTATAGATACATTATGGAAGCCATATTAAAAACACTCTTCTCTAAATATAGGTAAAAGAGACACATTTAATATAGCTATTTGTCTCTACTATTTTAGTGAAATCACTTTGATTAAGAAAGCTAATCCAATCCTTACATGACCCTTTTTTTTCATTTTTGGAACTAATGATTCTGGATTCAGATGGGTAGATATAACATGTATTTCTTTATTTCCCATGATAGTGAATGCATGCTACAAGACTCGTAGCTTGACATGGTCAGGATTGCCTTTGTTTTTTTTTTAATTTTTATTTTTTTTACCGCTTGTTATCTTGTGCAGAGACTCACTCCCCTCAAAGAGATAGGAAACATTAGAAGGTTGAGAGTCCTTGTCTAGGTTGATTTGGATGACGTGTGAATTACTTGATGCCCCCTTTTTGGTAGATGAGCTTAGACATGCAATTTATGTAATTATTATCTGGTAAATGTCCTAGAGATGATGGCCTCTCTCCCACATTTTTCATGAGTTTTAGGGATGATATTCGGGATGAGATCACTATGGCATTACAAGGGGATATGACATCATTGTGCTTACTTATGGGGGTCGAGGTTAGCACTTTAAGATCTCTCGTATGACAGGGTTGCCCCTTAGCTCCCCTATTATATCACATTGCTGTCAAAACTTTGAGCATTTTCCTTAGCTCCATTGCTCAAGTATCTAGATTGAGATTGCCATTGCTACACACAGAGGAGGAGCTTTTGGACCCTGAGCTGGATGATGATACAATGATGTTTCTTGAGGCATCTTACTCACAGGGGCTTTATAAATTGGTTGATGATATAATGATGTTTCTTGAGGCATATTACTCATATGGGCCTTTATAAATTGGCATAAGTTTGTCGGATTTTTGTCATTGACCTTGAGAAGATTGATTGGGAAATAGATGTTGGATTCACATGGATTGAGAGAGGACACAGTGCCAGATATCTTGGATGCAAGGTCTGGATAGATATTACACTTGTCCAGTAGTTTTCCCCAGTGCTCATGACCATAAAGAAAAATTTTCTTCATTAGAGCTCAAGGAAGCTCGATCTGGCATCTAGATGTAAACCAAGTAGGTGTTGTGCTTGCCACAACTTGGTTTTTCACTTCTTGTTGGTGTTTTGAATGTAGGTGCATTAGAAAATTATGGAGGGTGATCCACAACTTCTTATGGTCAGGTCTTGATGGCACATTAGATACCAAGACTAGAGTTTCTTGGGAAACTATGATCCTTTCCAAGCATAAAGGGGGATCGAACATCATTGATCCAAAAATCTATTACAAAGCTCTCCTTTGCAAGTTGGTTGTTGGAGGATTACTTCATGGTGGTAATGAGCCCTAGAAGGGTTTCTTCATGTACCATATTCTTAGATGTGTCCTTGAGAGTGGTTGTAACTAGAGGCACATCACACATTTTATTTTCTCTGAGGGAGATCACTTTCCCCCCATCCTCCATCCACCACTTGTTCCTTCCATCATCTGGGGGCTTGGAGTAGTATGCTAATTTTTTTACGTCATAAACTCCTGAGCTCAATAGATGAGGTTGATATGCATCACATAATGTGGAATGAACTTATCAGAGATGATCTTGGCAGACCCCTAGGTGCAACAAGGTATATGCAGTGGCCAGGCCAGGCTAGGAGAGCTACATAGCAAGAGCATTTGATTGGAAGAATTTTAAGTGTCTTCTAGATGATCAGAGAGAGGCACCTACTAGAATCTTAGAGGAAGTCGCTGACGGATTGTATATGTTGGCTATACCTAACCATTGGATCAGTGGTACATTTTTAGATGAGTATCATCACTTATGGTTGGACATTTTCTCTGAGACATGTGTGCCTCTTTGGGTGTTGGGATTCTTGAAGCTAGAGGAGAAAAACGGTGTTACCTACTATGCCATTCACTCTATATGGCAAATGAGAGATGTGATGTACCTATAAGAATATAGCACAATAGAAAGATAGATAGTAAAACAAAGTGCAATAGATAATGCAATCGATAGAGAATTTGAAATTTTGAGATAGGTAAAATGTGATGGTGTTGTCCACCTGTACGCTCTCAAGTAGAGCTTAGATGGCGATCTAGATAGATTCTGGATGGAGGATATACTAAGTGTAGAGGTGCGATACTCACAAGCATTAGATGCCTTAGCTTGTCATAACTATGTCCATATATAGTGCTATTGTATGTGGCATAGTAGGTGTATATACAACATCGGTGGTTACGTAGCATAGACATGATCACCACCCTCAAAACATGCCCAACTGATCGCTCACTAATGATGAACCAATACCGTTGGACTGAGGACTCTCACCCTTGGACCCCCCGCCACAAGGGGGGCCATTGGCTCCCCTACTGGGACCCCCTAGCTAGGGCTCAATCTTGATCCCTAGCCAATGCTCAAACCCTTGACCATCTCCTATCAACATCTAAGAACGGGTTCCTTTCAAAGACACGTCCACCAATGGATTCTCCTCATAATGGGGGCCTTTACAAATGTGCATCAAATATCAATGAAAGATACATGTTGATAGGTGGACATTGAGTGTATACTAATAGCCCCTCTAAATGTTTTCCTGAAGACAGATTATATTCTTGGCCCCCCCAACACCAAGTTGATGAAGATGCCGAGTTGATGAGCCTTGGTGAAGATGTTGACACAGTTTTGGTATGTAGAACAATACTTAAGCTCCACTATCTCATCCTAAATCAACTCTTGCACATAATGATACTAAATCTCAATGTGCTTGGTTTGAGCATGAAATATAGGATTCTTGGCAATAGCCATGCAACTCTAGCTATCGCATTGGCATGGGAAACTAGCGTGGCCCCATGTGAAACTATGGTGGCCCCATGTGAACATGGCACAAATTTGGCCGCTCTATGGAGTGACAGTCCCATAGAAGTGGCTCCAGAAATGGAGATGGACCAAATGGTGACATCCCTCGGGCTTCTAAACAGTTGTCCTCAACTAAAAAGCCTCAAGATATGTCTGCAAAAGCTAGTGATAGTTGTCTTCAACGGAAAAGCCTCAAGATATGCCTACAAAAGCTGAGGGTAGTCAGCAAAATAATCCTCGTCTATCCACTTTTCATCAATTATTTTGCTGAGGGTAGTCAGCAAATAATCCTCGTCTATCCACTTTTCATCAATTGTAAATAATTTTTAAATTTCACAAGGTATCTTCTAGAAATCTTCCCATGTGGTAACTTTCCCTCCTTGTGAAATACAATCTGCTCTAGTTGAAGGATCTCCTCAAGCTCATCAACTTCTCATGGATCTTCTGTGAGACAGGCTCCTCTAGATCTGGCCACACATACTTTCGTAAAAGACTCACATGAAAAGCATTGTGAATCTTCCAATGGCTGGGTAAAGCAAGCCTGAAGGACACTTCATTGATCTTGTTAATCACTTTGAAGGGTCCATAATATCGAGTAGAAGGCTTTGGATATGATCCCTCTCGTCCTGGCCTCTTCCGAAGCCTAGCTTTCTCAAATTTCAAAAATACCCAATCACCTTCCTTGACTTACATATCCCTTCTATGCTTGTCACAGCAGCCCTCTTATGCTTGTCTTGTGACCTTGCAATGGCTGTCCGCACCTAACAAAGGCTACATCCAAGTCACACACATACTCATCAGCTGTGCAAAAATCTCATCCTTAGTATGAAGGATGGGTGACAAGACCACTCTGCCATAAATAATCTCAAACAGGGCCTTTCCCATGGAGGCATAAACTGTGTTGTTATATGCAAACTCTACAAGTGGAAGATACTTCTCCCACACAGTCTTTTGAGCTGCCACATAACACTTCAACAAATCCAAAATAGCTGAATTTGCAGCTTCACTTTGGCCATCCATTTGGGGGTGATAAGCTGATGAAAACTCAAGCTTAGTGCCCACGTTATCAAATAAAGCCCTCCAAAAGAGGCTCGTAGTCCTGGGATCTCTATCCCCAATGATGGACTTTGGCATACCATGATGCTTGAATATGTGAGCAAGAAAAAGCTTCACCATATGAGCAACTTTAATGGTTTTCTTGATAGGCAAGAAGTGAGCTTGCTTGCTAAACCTGTCCACAATGGTCCAAATAGCATCATTCCCATGTTGGGATCTAGGCAAATCCACAATGAAGTCCATAGTAATGTTTTTCCATGGCTGCTCTCTAGAGGCTTATGCCTTCCATGCAATGCATCGGAATCCCGTGAAGCACTTGATTGGCCCCTTGAATTCGGCACTTCCAATGGGTTTCCCTGGTTGTCCATTGAGTCAAGTGTTCATACTTGATTCCGATCTCAAAACTCCGTGTCTCCTCTTAAGGGAGAGAGATGATCGGGCTCTGATACCAATGTGACCGCTCCCTACAATGTGACCGCTCCCTACAAGAGGCCTACAGATCGGAAGACAATATACACATATTTAGAACACTTAATTAACTGATATTAAACAATGGAAACAACATCACCAACATAAATACTGGAAATATTGAAAATACACATGACACTAGCACTGGGGCTGGCCCCCCTTCAATACATTTTGTATTTCTTGGAGTATATATATGTACAAGTGTCACGGGCTTGATAGGCTAGATTTCTCCACCAGGAAGTGAAAACAACCAAACAAAATGGTTGAAGTCGATGAAGATGTGTTGGTTGGAGTAGTCTCAAATCACAGGCTCATTCCCACCTTCACTGGGTGGACACTGCCTTTCACTATTCTTTCGAGACCGTGCACAAATAGGCACGCTCGTACTAACGCAGGCCTAGGGGTACACTACACACAGAGGGAACATGGCCTGGTTCTCCCCAATGAACTTTGCTCCCAAATTCCCTGGTGAGTCAAACCGTCATTGGCTCTCAGAAGCTCTGAGAGTGCGGTTAACAACACCACACAGCGAAATATACTGACCACACCACCAGGAAGAACATTCCTGAGCATGGTCAGCATATACATGCTTTTCTCCTACACTGCATAACTTAAAGAATTCTCTGAATTTAAATTAACAAATTTTAGATTTACACAAATGAGAAAACATGAGGGCACCTGGTATAGTACAATTCAGGTACAACAGGTAGCAAGTACAATCAGACACATCAGGTACTTCACATGTTTGTAGGTACAACTAGCCAGATAGTATTCAGGTTATGTACTTACAGTAGGTACATTAGATGCTTCACATGTGTACAGGTACAACCAACCAGATAGTATTCAGATTTTGTAGTAGGTATATAGCATGTACATTAGATGCTTCACACGTGTGTAGGTACAATCAGACACATCAGGTACTTCACATGTTTGCAGGTACAACCAGCCAAGATAGTATTCAGGTTATGTACTTACAGTAGGTACATTAGATGCTTCACATGTGTGCAGGTACAACCAACCAGATAGTATTCAGATTTTGTAGTAGGTATAGCAGGTACATTAGATGCTTCACACGTGTGTAGGTACAACCAGGCCGCCAGGTACTATGCAGGTACATTAGATACTTCACACGTGTGCACATACAACCAGCCAAGTACTATGCAGGTACTGTACTTGCAACAAGTACAACAGGTACATTAGGTGTTGTACTTATAGATTCAACACATGGGCAGCAAGTACAGGGCCGGTTCAGAGAGCAGGCAAGTACATATTTTAGTAGCCTTACAGCACACGTGTGCAAGTGGGAGGTAGGTACAATAGATACATTAGTCGTACAGCACAGAGGCAGCTAGTACCATTCAGATGGGTAGTAGGTGAGTACAAAATGGAGGAGAGTACCAGGCGATGGAGAGAGAGAGAGACAGCAGGCGATGGAGATAAAAAATCCAGCCACCACCCACGTGGGGCATAAAATACCAATATTTCATGCAATACCTTTTTTTTAAAGATTATGAAGCCTTAATACCAATCTAATACTATGGGCACCATCAAAAGGAAATGTCCAGCCCCTTTTTTAAATGTGTGTGAACAGATTAGCTTATAAACATTAAAGTTAACCATAGTTTGTGGATTTTACCTTTCAAAAGAGCCAAAATGGAAATACTTACCACCTATTTGAAAAGATGCAGGGGAGAAGAGAGCTTGAGCTCTTGCAAGCACACACATACACTCACAAAACCCTAATAGAGAACACACAAGGTGAGAGGCTGAAAATCTTCTTCTTCTTCAAGATAAGAGTACACACATATGAAAAGGTACTCCACCAAATACATACAAGGGTTCTCTATAGTGTGAACCCAACTAAAATGAGATGGCGCTATAACTATGCTAGTCTCTAGAATGGCTGTCACACAGCCTGTCATCCCACTGGTTGCATATTACCCATGATCTCACCAACCATGCCAGTGGTGTAAGTGTGGGGCCTATCCCCCAGGCGGGTCATCAGTGTCCACCGCCTCACTAGACGAGCTCGATATCTCAACACACAAGGTCAAGGTCTCCTGCCTCTCTCTGACAAAATGGTAGTGGACCTCTATATGCTTCGTGCGAGCATGAAAAACTGGGTTCCTGGCCAACTGTATACTGCTAATATTGTCACAAAAAATGACAACTTGAATATCCACCACTAATAGACCCAAATGTGCAAGTAGCTTTCTCAACCAAGCTACCTCACATGCTGCCATAGCAGCTCCTCTGTACTCGGCCTCTGTGCTAGATAGAGTAACCGTAGGCTGGTTCTTGCTGCTCCAAGTCACAGCAGCACTCCCCAAAGAAAACATGAAGCCACTAGTAGATCTTCTATCTGAGATACTACCAGCCCAATCAGCATCTGTGTACGCATGTACACATATCTCTGTCCCAATTTTATAAAACAGTCCACAATGCAAAGTAGACCTCACATACCTCAGTATGCGTCTCAATGCATCCAAATGCGGTTTCCGTGGAACCTGCATAAACTGACTCACCAACCCAACAACATAGCTCAAATCTGGCCTGGTGATCATCATGTAGATCAAACTTTCTACTATGAGCCTATACATAGTAGGATCCTCCAAAATCTCTCCTGAATCTGCACTCAACTTGCCATTTTGATCCAATGGCACTGAGATAGGCTTACAACCTGTCATACCATACTTGGACAACATGTCCAAGCCATACTGTCTCTGCAGTAATCCAATACCATGTGTGGTGACCTAATCACCTCAATGCCCAAGAAATATCTGAGCTCCCCCAGATCCTTCATCTCAAACTTCTGTCTAAGCAAGAACTTTACATCAAAGATCTCTGCATCATGTTCCCCCGTAATGATCAAGTCATCTACATAGATGACAACAAGCACGACCCCTCTATCACCGTGTCTCACATACAGCGAGAAATCTGCATTGGCTACATGAAAGCCAATAGTGACAAGATATGAAATCTTGTCAGACCATGCTCTTGGTGCTTGTTTTAGGCCATACAAGGCTTTCTTCAACCCGCAAACATGCTCGAGGTGACTCACATCCTCATAACCAGGTGGTTGCAACATATACACCTCTTCCTGCAAATCCCCACGCAAGAATGCATTCTTTACATCCATCTGATGTAAAGACCATTGCTTTGATGCAGCCACTGCTATCACAACTCTCACTATTGCCATCTTGGCAAAACTGTGCTGAAAGTTTCCTCATAATCAATGCCATATGTCTGCGCATACCCTTTGGCTACCAATCTAGCCTTATACCTGTTTATGCTCCATCACTATTATGTTTTACTTTGTACACCCACTTGCATCCAATGGCTTTCTTGCCTTCAGGCAATTGCACTAAATCGGAAGTCTCATTTCCATATAGTGCATCCATCTCCTCATCCATAGCTTTCTCCCAACACACATTTCCAACAGCCTCATCAATGCATGTGGGCTCTACAACCTGTAGAACCTTTGCCATATATGCATAGTGATGTGCCACATAACCATCATAAGTAAACCTCTGCACAGGATTCTTCACTCTCCCAGATCTTCGTAGCTTTGCATTCATGGCTTCCATAGCCTTCTTTACACAAGGTGTTCTCATAGCTGGTATCCCAAGCTCCTCATCAAGGCTCATCTGTGAGCCACTAGACTCTCCATCAACATGAGAATGCCCTGTAGAAATGTCAGGCATACCGAGGGGCTCAACCACTTTCTCTTTTCCTTTATGTGATGTACTAATCACATTTGCAGGACTTGTATTATGACGCAGCCTGCCACTCCATGGTCTATCAAACTGAACCACTAGATGAGGACTCTCCTAGTCCACTCAAAGACTGTGATTGCTGACTTGCATTCTGTGCAACCACATTTCCACTCACATCAGCCCTAATAGCTTCTTTTTCAGCAGCATACTAGCTGCTCATCTCATAAAAAACAACATCCCTGCTTACCCTCAACTCACGTGTAGCAGGGTTATAACACCTATATCCCTTTTGCTCAAGGGAATATCCAATAAACACACATTTTTCAGCTTTTGGATCCAGCTTAGTTCTCAGCTCATCTGGCACATGCACATATGCAATGCATCCAAAGACTTTCAGATGAGACAAATCAGGTTTTTTGCCAGTAAACCTCTCCTCTGGAGTTACATCATGTATGGCTGCAGCAGCAGTTGGAGTCCTGTTCATGATGTAAACTTCTCTAGAAACAGCCTCAGCCCAATAGCTATGCGGCATATTCTTTTCTTCCATCAATGCTTGCGCAATCTCAGCAATGTGCCTGTTTTTCCGCTCAGCAACTCCATTTTGCTGCGGAGTGTATCTGCATGTAAACTGTCTCTCTGAATACCATTCTTCTTCATGAAGTATACCCACACTTTCCTTGTGTGGTCTCATCAATAAATGTCACATAATAATACCTGTAGCCTCCCATAGACATGGTCTTCGTAGGACCCCATACATCTGAATGCACAACATCTAGTGCATTTCTGCTAACATATCTGTTATGTGGAAATACATGGTTTGTTTGCTTTCCAAATTGGCATGCTTCACATATTCTCTGCATACCTTCAACTTTAAATTTTGGCAGCCCTGTCACAATTCCTTTAGTTTGCATAGACTTCATTCTATGCACATTCACATGTCCAATTCTTTTATGCCAAATGTCTGTGTCTGCAACAATTCCTGAACCATTTGCAAACATCACAACTTCAGGCATGTTTACATTCAACGTAAACATTCTGCCCACTCTGTTGCCTTTTGCAACCAACCTGCACTTATCTTTAAAGTCTTTAACATAACAACCATCAGGGTTAAACCGAACCTGCAAACCCTGCTCAATCATCTGGCCAACTGAAACCAGATTCTTTGTTATGTTCGGTACATGAAGTACATTTGCAAGGTGCTTCCCTTTGCCATCCTGCATAGACAATGGCACATCTCCAACATGGGCAATTGGATGAGCAGTGTCATCCCCTGTTTCCACAAAACCTGGTCTTTCCAGGTTTTTCATCTCCCTTGAACCACTCCCCATGACTTGTCATGTGGTTCGAAGCACTTGAATCAACGTACCATACATCATCTTTATGTGCTGCTTCTACATTTTCAGACATGGCATTCACGACATGCTGCATAACAAATAACCTTTCATTATCCTCATTGTTTTTGCTTGAGGATGCATAGCTGTTTTGCTGCAATTTTCCATTTTGCATGTCAACCTGCTTCTTATGTGCTGCTTCTACATTTTCAGACATGGCATTCACGACATGCTGCATAACAAATAACCTTTCATTATCCTCATTGTTTTTGCTTGAGGATGCATAGCTGTTTTGCTGCAATTTTCCATTTTGCATGTCAACCTGCTTCTTATAACACTCTGTCTGCACATGTCCAGGCTTACCACAATAAAAACATCCACGTGTGTCATTATACTGCCTTTGCCAATTTCCACGACCTCTTTGACTCCCCCTGCCTCTGAATTGGCCTCTTCCACCTGCGTGTTGTTGTTATTGTTGTGAATTCTGGGACTGTTGTTGTTGTTGCTGCTGGCCATAATTCTGATTACCTGCTTGGCCACCTCCTTGACCGCGTCCACGGCCAGGCCCTCCTCTACCTCGTCCTCTTCCTGAACTTGTGTAGAAGGCCTATTGCTCCGAACTGGTTTTGTTTTGTGAAGACTGTTGGTCTTCACCCAAGCTCTTCTCTTCTATAATCAGCATAGACACCAAATCTGTAAAATTGGGAATGTTTTCCTGAGTCTGAATAGACATCTTGAATGCCTTGTATTGTGGCCCAAGACCACGTAGACAGACTTCCACCTTATCATCATCATCTACTGAGACACCAATAGATGCAAGGGATTCCACAATACTCTTTATCTTCAATGCATAGTCATTCACAGACATACTCTTTTTCTCCACAGTATGAAGTTCATTCTTCAATTGTATCTTTCATGCCTTGGTATTTGTTTCATAGAGCTTTACCAAGGTGTCCCATGCCTCCTTGGGGGGGGGACTTGGCATCTTGTATGTGCCCAATCATGGTGTCCTGTATACTGATAGAGAGCCAATACATAACCTTTCTAGCTCCTTGGTTCCAATCCTTGAACTCTTTCACATCTGCAGCAATTGGATTGATATCCGGTATCTCCGGTGCCTCTTCATGTGCTCACCTTCTATATAGTCCCAGTAGCCCTTTCCCATCAGGAAATTCGTCAACATGAACCTCCAAGCATGGAAGTTGTTCTTATAAAGTTCCTCAGCAACAATCTAGGTTATGCCATCATTTAACATCTTGCCAGATACACAAATTTACCAGAAACGGTGCCATGGTTTGTCCTGCACAAACTGTTGTATTTTCTACAGTGGTACAGTAGTACACTCAAACATCACAACCAGTGACCTCAATGTGCATACATACACCCAATGGCAACTGTTGACCTCCTTCTTGCAGCATGCATAGTGTCTGCACAGCCAATCTGTCTTACAGTTCTTAAAACAGAGTTCTGCAGAGAATCGATGACTTACCCGCAGTGCTCGAAATTGCCTGCTTTTTGAAAAACGGAGGTCCAGACGCACCCGAAATGCATTTTCAGCCCAAAAAACATCATCCAATAGGACAGTACAGTTACCCTATAGCTTCACTCCCGCAAAGAAAGCTCCTCAATCAGAGATCGTTTGCCGATGCCTCCCGTAGGGGTGTAGTCACCAACACAAATAGGGAAGAGCAGTTGAAGCTCTTATCCTTGTACCGCTTCCTGTGGTTCTCTTGCTTGTAGCTCAGCCCTTAGCATGAACCAGGCTCTGATACCATGAAAAGATGTAGGGGAGAAGAGAGCTTGAGCTCTTGCAAGCACACACACACACTCACAAAACCCTAATAGAGAACACACAAGGTGAGAGGTTGAAAATCTTCTTCTTCTTCACTCAACACTCAACACACCATATACAAGATAAGAGTACACACATATGAAAAGGTACTCAACCAAATACATACAAGGGTTCTCTATAGTGTGAACCCAACTAAAATGAGCTGGCGCTATAACTATGCCTAGTCTCTAGAATGGCTGTCACATAGCCTGTCATTCCACTGGTGGCCGCATATCACCCATGATCTCACCAACAATGCCATGATCTAGACGAGCTCGATATCTCAACACTATTCACACGCCACACCACCGAGTCAGCAAACAACACTCCACAATACACTGGGGGCATCCCTGTTTAGTGTAATGGCATACCATAATAGGCAAACACACGCAAACAAGTTATACAAAAATAAACTTATGCATATGTAGGCATAAATGCATGTGCACATGTAATGGACGAAATCACCCTTTCATGAAACTTGTAAAAGAAGTTCTTGTTGGGCACAAAACTGCACGACAGAAATATAAAAAAATGTCATGGTCTTCCTATGGAGGAGTGACAGTCCCATAGGTAAGACACCATCGTGGCCATACACGGGTGGCACCAACAGGCTCCCGTCCATACAGCACAAAGCAAGTCACACACGGGTGGCACGAAACTAGTTCCCATTCATGTGACGTAGCACTGGTCACACACGGGTGGCGCTCCCATCCATGTGTGACACCAAAAGATTGGCCCTTTCACATGGGACATTGGCCTGACCTCATGTGAACATGGCACAAATATGGCCGCTCTATGGAGTGACAGTCCCATAGAAGTGGCTCCAGAAATGGAGATGGACCAAACTTGGTGACACCCCTCCCTCCTCCTTGGGGAAGTGTGGGAGCACCTCCGCTTACCGTGGTGGTGTGGTACATGTTATGCCCTGGTTCTCGTCCTTTGAGCTACAAACAAATCCTGTAAAACTAATGCCCTATCTAAGTCCATTTCTCCAACCTCCTCTACTATCTTTGGGGGGGGGGAAGTTTGCTCCATTGTCGGTGTACTGGGCAAGGCGCTCTGTGTTCCACTGGCCGAACAACACGAAGGGCAAGGTTCTTTGTGTTCCATTAGCCAAACCACACAAAGGGCATGGTTCAAGAAGGGAATGCATCTTGTGGGACATGCTTAATGATACACAAGATGAGATGGAATTGGTCACCCTTGAAGGCATCCAACTCATTGAGGCGGTTAGGTTTAGCACCTTCTCGGGACTAGTCACTTTGCCCAAAGAATTCCCCTATAAGATCAAGAGAAAGTTGAAACCTCACTATCCTCCATCCTAAGAAGGCAACAACAAGGGCACCCCTAAAGAAGAATCCCCCCTCTAAGGAAGACATCATTGACATGGAAGCTTTTACGATAGCATCTTTGTCCAAAGATTGCGGGCCTCTGTCATGATTCTGAGATGTTCTATTGCATCTCTGCCCATTTTGTTGCATAAATCTATGCAAACCCTTTCCATGGTTTCCTTCATAGTATAGCTAGGGCCATTAGAAGAAGCCATTAGAGATGAACAAAGGTAGTTCATAGTCATAAGGGTTGTAAGAGGAAGAGAACAATAGAGAGGGAGAGAAATACAATGAGAGGGCGAGGGAGGCAACAAGAGGGAGAAGGAGGCAATAAGATTTGAAAGTGAGCATTAGAGTAAGGCAGGGGTCAAATTTATAGATACATAAAGTAAAAAGCAAAAAGCTAATTTGCATGGTTACTCACTAAATTTAGAAAAGTAGATGATTGACTTTTCCCTAAATTTAGAAAATTACAGGCTTGGTTTTTCCCTAAATTTAGAAAAGTAGATGTATGTCTATCCAAAAAAGAATTTAAAAGTAGATGAATGGAATGAACATATTCAAAGCATTGAGATGATATAACCATATTAATTGTTCTGCTAAAACATTTAAAAAAAACGAAAAAGTAAATAGTCGAACGTTTTAGTATTGCAACATGAAGGAACTTTTCAAAACTACAGTACAATGTCATTAATAGTACTAGGTTCTTTTCACATTGAACTCTTGTTGTTGAACATTCTCATTCCTCATTGTTTTAGAGTGGGTTGATGTATAAACATATTATGGTTTGCATCTAACCTAAAGATACAAAGTAAAGGTGCTTGCATGCACAATATGGTCGTCCAGCACTTACCCTGATTTGTGCATGATGGATTCTTTGCCATAGTCACGCGGTATTTTTCATTGTGCACTAGTGATTCCTCAGTCCCAATTACAAAAACTTCCATCTGCCCAACTTTAATGACCAAATGCTCAAAGACCGTCAGCTATACTTGAAATTGCCTATTCGCTTGGTTGCCATATCTGATATGCCACTTGTGTACCTTGTTGACCATTGGCCTACATTATTTGCTTCCTAACATTGTCCCTTTTGCAACACAAATCCACGAGCCTCCAATTCTTGAATCTCATCCACAATCAGGTTTGTACCTTGTTCCATTGGCCAAACAACCCAGGGTCTAGCAGGTGATTGATAGATGGTGTTACATACTCTCCAAGTATGATCCATGCTGTTGTTATAAAACCACATAAATTGACGCTCAGCCTTTGCTACCCAGAACATTCTCTCATACCATAGAAATAAGGAGCTGGAACACCTTGCCCGCAGTTCTTGATGCTCTTTTTGCACTTGCCATCTTGGGTACCTAACCATCCTTGGCAAGTTACCTTGCTGTGTAGAGATGTTCGACGTATAGCCCACATTGAATCATGTATGTCACTCTCCACAATTTCCTGCAGCTCTGCTTCAGTTACTGTATTTTTTTAATCACCTGTAGCCAAAGGAATAGTGGGTGGAAAGCTTAATCTCCTAGCTTGTTTCTTGCGTGGCTGGTTTTCTTTGACATAATCTGGTCGATGTGATGATTTATCTTCCTCAAGATTTATAACTGTGGGTTTATGTTATCACCAAAAAAGTTAGGTTGCATGTGCATTAGTGTGCCACTCACACTGCTTCCCCCACTAATCTACTAGTGCTTGACAGAATGGAGCTTTTAATGTTTTGGCCTTCTCCATCAACTTTGTTATTGTAGGGCCTGCTCCATAATATTTGTTGAAATATACAAGTGAATAAGGTGTGTGCGGGAACAAGCCCTTGGCTAGAGGCTGTAAAAGAGAATGTGTAAATGTGAGAAAACCTATGAAAAGGTGAGAAGAATCTATTGGGAGAGAATAAAGGGTAGCATGAGAAGATTTAGGAAGTGTGGAGATATTCTGGGAGAGGTGGAGAGAATCAAGCAAAAAAGATGGAGAGAATCAAGCAAAAGAGGTGGAGTGAATCAAGGAGAAATCAGTGGGATTAGATGCTTGGATGTAAACTCTATAAATTGAGGCATTGGCCTAAATTTACTGGTTTTTGATTATCCATGCCTAAATTAAGCTATTAGTTAATTACTCACTAATCACATCTTAATTATCATCTAATCACTTTGTTAATGATGTTGATTCTAGCATTTGATCCACCATAGCTCATCACAATACTATAATTTTAACATGGTATCAGAGCCAAGCCTAGAATCCATCAAGTTTATGAGCCCATTATCTAGTTAATTAGGATTAGTAGATAATTAGAAAATAATCAAATTTTTAGTTATTTTTCAACTATTCTCTACACCCCCAGCTGGTGGAGGGGCTTGATCTCCCTCCATGCTCAACATTAGGCCCATTGCTTCTAGCCACATACAACCATAATTCCCACGATTCAGTCCATCAAGACAAAACGTCAAACCGTCGCGTAGAACTCCAAAAATTCGATGATTCACTGGCACCTATTTTCTGAGTGAAAAATGAGATTTCTTCTTCATCATTTGAAATGGCTCTAATTCTTCTTAGCCCCAGGGATTTTTAAGCATGCTCTACAAGCTGGTGAAGTCAGAATTTGATTTGATCAAGTCTACAGTGAGATCCAAGCTCTTCATCAAATCTGATTTTGGTAAAACAGAGATTAAGCATTCAATGTTTGGTCAAATCTTGTGTTTCTTGGCTTAATCCTCTACTAGACTAATTGCTATTGATGGCCTTGAAAGCATTTGAGTTCATTTGAACTCCAAGGCCTGAGATCTGGGCTCCTCACATACTCTGTTTTTTGCACACAAAATAGAGGATTAATTTTCTAATCAATGATTAATCACTGCTAATCACTATATTTTGGTGCAATTGAGGGTTCAAATTAACCATTAGGTATCTGATTCAGATCCCTATAACTTCAGGCTGCAATTCGGAGATTGTTTGATACTCCAACCATTCCGTACAAATTGGTTACCCTTGATTTAATGTAATTTCTGGTAAAATTATGCTGATAAATTTGTGGTAATCATCATTTTGCATTTAACCCTTAGTTAATGCCTATAAATCACACTCAAATTCAAGATTATTCACAGCCAGAGTTGCATTTGGGAATGTGCATAAGAATGAATGCTATATGCATTATGTATTGGGCACATTACATCAGTGTGAAAATGGGATCAGACACTGCCCTTATCCAGAATAAGGCAAGAGGTAAGACCTCCCACATAGATTTGGGTTTGCATTGCATAATGATACAAGATAAACATCAAAAGCCCAAAAGAACTATCAACAAAACATTTAAACATGTTGCTCACATGGAGCAAGAAGAACTACGGATAAGCTCATGGCCCCAACCATGAAAGAAGAAGACCATCTCTTTCCAAGAGGAAGATCCACACCAAGACGAAAAGCTAGAGGAAGCATTGAAGGAAGACATGGACACAAGAAGAGACGCTGCCACGACAAGAAGACTGAAAGAGGAGCCATGTGAAAATCTCTGAGAGAGAGAGAGAGAGAGAGAGAGAGAGAGAGAGAGAGAGAGAGAGAGAGAGAGAGAGAGACCCCACAACCCAATGTAACTTGCCCCAACAAAGTAAAACCATCTCTGAGCCACTGATGATGTAGGCCGCCACGTGGTAGATGTATGTGTGAGCACTTTAGTCAAGGTCGCGGGCACTTGTAGTAGCCTTGGACACATAGAGAGAGTGTCAAGGACTATGAGTTTAGGGACTTGAGGCACTCGTCGCAGACTATCAAGTAAGAGAGAAACTTGGTATAGGGTCCAGGTGTGCTAAGATTGTTCACTTGAGGAGAGGTGTGCTAGGCACTGGTTGCAGACTATCAAGTAAGAGGGAAACTTGGTATAGGGTCGAGGTGTGCTAGGAGTATTCACTTGAGGGGAGGTGTTGAGATATACAAGTGAATAGGGTGTGTGCGGGAACAAGCCCTTGGCTAGAGGCTGTAAAATAGAATGTGTAAATGTGAGAGAACTTGTGAAAAGGTGAGAAGAATCTACTGGGAGAGAATAAAGGGTAGCATGAGAAGATTTAGGAAGTGTGGAGATATTCTGGGAGAGGTGGAGAGAATCAAGCAAAAGAGGTGGACTGAATCAAGGTGAAATCAGTGAGATTAGATGCTTGGATGTAAACTCTATAAATTGAGGCATTGGCCTAATGAGAATTTGCTGGTTTTTGATTTTCCATGCTTACATTAAGCTATTAGTTAATTACTCACTACTCACGTCTTAATTATCATCTAATCACTTTGTTAATGATGTTGATTCTAGCATTTGATCCACCATAGCTCATCACAATGCTGTAATTTTAACAATATTTGCCTTGCATGAATGCATGCTTCTTTGTGGATTGCAAGAGGGCATTAATGAGGTCTGAAAAAGCTGCATCATATGAAGAGATGGTTCCCTTGAAACCCTCTCTTGCTAACCAACTTGCATGCTTCGTTTCTGCTAGAGTAGTGGTCAACATGTGCGGCACACAAGCATCGTCGACATCTTACAATAAGAAATTAAGTTAATTACATCATCCAACCGCATTCTATAACCAGATAGTTAAGTTGACAATTTAGTTTCAAAATACAAGCTATTCTTTTCGAGCACCAAGAAAACAATACTTACCCCTACAGGATGTTTCCTCCAATGGGGATATCTAGTATGCCAACTAGCCAATAATCCATGGATGGTAAGTTTGCATCACCGACTTTACCGTTCATCCACCATGATCTAATGTGTATGTATTTTAAAAGTGCCTCTTCCTCACTCAATGCACAATGCCACACTGACAACATAGTTGCTTGTGCTCTTCCTGAAAATTTCTAACTATATATTGTACTGCATGGATGTTCAAGCTTTGTTCCCAATGAAAAAGACACGAACGCTCACAACCTTCCAATATATGTCCATCCTTGTGCACACGCTGACGTGATTTAAAAAACCCAAGCCTTCCTCAAATCCCCATCTCTTATTTGGCACATATGGTTCACCAGATCTAAACCTAATGCAGGCCCTTTGTTGACATTTTAAACACATAACACTATTAGCACTCATCTCTTGTCTCTGTATATTTATACCAGGGCCTCTATTGTGGGTGTGCCCACCCGATTTAGGTGTTTTCTCATTTTCCTCCACTCTCCATATTTTCCCCTATTTTTTTCCTAGTTTTTTGGTATGGGAGGCTGTCGTGTGGCTCTTGGTTGATCCAGTTGTGATGACCGACTGCTCCTGCTTCTCCACGACTCTCCCTGAGTGCTAGTCAACTACATGTAGTTGGCCGACTAGAGATGCAACAAGTCGAGTGTCTTCAGGCTATTATCGGCTGCCTTTTATGCTGGCTAACTGGAGCATAGGGGACCATATAAAATGGCCCCTAACCCCCACACACATTGTATTCTAGATTTCAGGATTTCTTGTGTATATAGCAGAGTTACACGCCTCTCTCTCTCCCTCTCTATTGCTGTGTTTTTTTGTAGTGCACTTGCTCTTGTGTTTTTAGATTTTGTCTTCATCTCCACTACATATTTTGACATGGTATTAGAGCTCTAGGCTCTTGGAAGCTTGGGAATTGTGTGAGCAAGAGGGGGGCTATGTTGTTGCTGATTAGTGGATTGTTTTGGACCGTTCAAGAAGAGGAGAAGCAAGAGGAAGGCGGGCTGATTTGCTAGACAACCACTTGTTTGCAGGTATAGTTCTTCATTTTTCCCACTTACCCACCCTTTTTCAATTACACCCCCGCAATGGTAGATTTACTTGTTTGCAGGTATAGTTCTTCATTTTTCCCACTTACCCACCCTTTTTCAATTACACCCCCGCAATGGCAGATTTACTTGAGATGGCTGAGAAGCATGTGAAGATCCCGACACTCCCCACGTTCCCAGTTGACCGTCAATTGGACAGGAACAACTACGGCATATGGAAGGTAATGATGGAATCTGTTTTGGAGTCTTACAACCTTGCTGATTTCATTGTTGTTGGGGTTCCACGATCGGAGTTAGAGAAAGGGGATTCACCCTTGATTCGAAAGGAACATGAGGCACAGGCACAATTATGGGATCGTGTCAATGCCAGGGTCCGTTCTTTCATTTTCCTCAACTGCACACCATAGGTAATCAATCATATCAAGCATATGACGCTGCACACCATAGGTAATCAATCATATCAAGCATATGACGCTGGCCAAGGGTATATGGCAGCATTTAGCTTCTCTCTCTAGTAAGAATGGTGCTTCCAGGCACATGACTCCTTCCCGTTTGGCCTTATAGGATCTCTGCAGGTATTCTAGTCACATTCTTACAAGGGATACATCCACTGTCCCTGTTCACAGCAGTGAGGTCAGGTTGGAGATAGTTCCCAATGGCAGAGGGGGGAAGCATTCCTCCCAGGTGTTGTATGTTCCATCACTTGGTTTTCATCATTATCAGTGCATCAAGTTTGCAAGACTAGCATACGGGTGGAGTTTGATGAGCATTTTGTTGCTCTCCGAGACAAAGCAACAGGCCAGGTAGTTTGGGAAGACAGAGTGGAGAATGGAGTTTACAAACTTTCAGCACTCTCTCTCCTCCCAGGTCCTCAGTTTTGTGATGAGTGGCAATCTAGTAATGGCCACTTAAGTGTGGATATGCTACAGGTGTAGGATTTCCCAGACCAGATGGTCCATGGCTTGCCAATTGTTGCTGGTAGTAGTTGTTGGCAGGAACTTTCTAGTACAGATGTTGGTAGTTCTTGTGTTTGTCAGTCAGAGGAAACTTTATCGATAACCTATGCTTTGATGTCTCATAGTTTTCAGGACAAAGAAACTCCTGTAGATGAGGAAGTTCTTTCCATGGTGGGGACCTATTGGAAGGCCAGGTAGGTGACAGTTGATTACTTGCAGAAGGAGGTGGATGTTGCACATTCGCCAGGCTTTGTGGTTTCGGATTCAGAGGGGGTGGTTTTACAGATTTTCGAAGGCCTTGAGTGGCCTTGAATGTTGCACATTCTCCAGGCTTTGTGGTTTCGGATTCAGAGGGGGTGGTTTTATAGATTTTCGAAGGCCTTGAGTGGTCTTCAGTAGGTTTCTAGGACTTAGCATCCCACCGTAATAGGTGTTGATCCTTGTGAGCAGTATGATGCCTCCTTGACTCAAAAGCAGGCCAGTTCATTGATTTGGTTGATGCATGCCAGATTGGACTGGAGCTTCTTGATGAGGCTGCTGAGCTCATGTTTGTAGAGGACTCTTTGGGAGGCAAGATTGCGTATCTTATGGTCTTGCAGCATGCGAAGGATCTTAGACTCTTTTACATAGGAGGGGGATTGATGGACGGAGTCAGACTCCAAGGATGGAGTGACTCAGATTGGGGAGGAGATCTAGACACGAGGAGATCCACATCAGGCTATAGTTTTTCCCTTGGCTTAGGAGCAGTAAGAGGCAGCCATCTATTGCCTTATCGTCAACAGAGGTAGAGTATCGGGTTTCTTGTGGTGCTACTTACGAGGTGGTAAGGTTGCAAAGGTTACTTGGCATGATTGGGTTTCCACTGGAGGAACCCATGGTCATCCAGAGGCATTTTGTTTGTGAAAAGATTGTTGCAGATGACATCTTGTTAGAGTTCTGTTTGACGGAGGACAGTATGGTGGACCTCTTCACAAAGTCTTTATCTTAGGCTATGCTCCGACGGCGATCCAGCTCCCTGGGGTTGGTTCCACATCTAGGAGTTGAGAGGGGGTGTTAGAAGTCATCTCCTATCTATATATTTACACCAGGGCCTCTGTTGTGGGTGTTCCCGTCTAATTTAGGTGTTTTCTCATTTTTCCCCACTCTTCATATTTTTTCCCTATTTTTCTGTTGTGGTGGGAGACTGTCCTGTCTCTTCTTGAGTGATCAAGTTGTGATGGCCGACTGCTCCTACTTCTCCACGACTCTCCTTGAGTGCGTGGTCGACTGCATGTAGCTGGCCGATTAGAGATGCAGCAAGTTGGGCGTCTTCAGATTGCTGTCGACTACCTTTTATGCTGGTGGCTCACTAGATCATAGGGGCCATATAAAATGGCCCCTAGCCCCCCCCACATTGTATTCTAGATTTTGGGATTTCTTGTGTATATAGTAGAGTTACACGCCTCTCTCTCTCTCTCTCTCTCTCTCTCTCTCTCTCTCTCTCTCTCTCTCTCTCTCTCTCTCTCTCTCTCTCCTCTCTTTTGCTATGCTTTTTTGCAGTGCACTTGCTCTTGTGTTTTCAGATTTTGTCTTCATCTCTAGTGCATATTCTAATAAACACCTGTCTGACTCTTCCAAAGCTTGCCTAGGAAAACGACTACCATGGAAGAACTAAAAATAATATTTTCTCTTCAATTTTAGGATACTTGACTCTGCTCCTTGCACTAAACTATTGATCCTAGAAGCATGCACCATCCTCTCGAATCTACAAGAGAATTGGACTAATTAACAAACTATGTAAACATTCGTTTCCCAAGAATTACCAAACAATTAAAATCAATATGGAAAAGAAGTGTAGTTGGATCAAAGCTTCCAGAGGTTGCATCATGTGCACCTTGATTTTGTTTTTTGCTTCTTGTGAAATGTAAGTGTTATGGGCTTTTGCAAAATTGTATAAGTGAAACACATAAAATCTGTTGCCCTAGTGAGCCCGTCGCCCCCCTTAGTGGGCAAGCGTCACCCTTAGTGGACCCGTCACCCTTAGTGGGCAAGCCCACCCCCAAATTAAAGCATGCTCTCTCTCCCCCCAAAATCAAAACGTGCTCTCACTACCCCACAAAACAAAACGTGCTCCCCCCCAAAACAAAACATACTCTCTCTCTCTCTCTCTCTCTCTCTCTCTCTCTCTCTCTCTCTCTCTCTCTCTCTCTCTCTCTCTCCCTGCCAACCAAAGCACACTCTCTCTCCCCAATGGCTTTCTTCTCCTCCCAAAAACAAAAAGCCTTTTTTTTCTTTTCCCTCTCTTTAAAAGAAAAACGGCTTTTCTTCCCCCCCCAAAAGCAAAACACCTTCTTCTTCTCTCTTTCCTCTTAATAGTAAAACACTCTTTCCCTTTCTTTAAAAACACTCTCAGACACCCTTGTCCTCTCTCTCTCAGAGATTCTCTACCTCTCTAAATCCTAAAAAGATAGCTCTCTCTCTCTCTCACCAACTCTTTCTTTACTGTCTTTTTTCCTCTCTCTCTCTCTATACCTTTTCCTCTCCTCTTTTTTTTCATTGTTTCTTCTCTTCTTCTTTGTTTGTTTCTTCTTTCTCTTCTTTCAAAACCCTAAAATTTTAATATTTTTTCTCCAATTATATCTATCCCTCTATTTATATCACCTTTGTTTATATCTATTACTTTTTTGCTCTATTTTTATCTTTTGCTTTCTTATATCTTTTAGGAATCTTTCTTTCTTGTTCATTATCCTTCCGTGTTACTCCTCATGGTGTCTCCCTAATTCCAAAGAGGGACACAAGTATCCTTGATGTTCAGTGATACCAAGATAGCTATTGGGATCATTTTGCATATAGACCCCACCATGGATACTATCCATGGAATTGCTTTGCTGCATAGTCATGTTGGTGTGTCGATAGAAGATGTTGAAGTGGGAGAAGTTCCACTTCCTTTCCCCTCAAAGATGGTGATATCAACAATTTAAATCAAACCAAAGGATACATTATTGTGTGGCAAGCCAGAGATTATGTAAGTCTTATTTTATCTCTCTCCACCTTTCCAATTATGCTCTTTTTTAGTGATTTTTTTGAGAGCAATATGTCTTATATATGTCGATGTGTTTAGATTGTTACAAACACATCAAAGGAAACCCCATATCCAAAGTGTGCAAAACATGTAAAGATCACACCTGCCAGACAACAAAGCCAAGAAGTGACAAGTACCAAGAAGAGGAAGATGATGATTGGAGTCCCCCTCTCGAAGGAATCCAAGTCGAGTTGCTAAGTCTTTTAAGAGAGATGCTTCTTCAAAGACCATTAAAGAAACTAAGGAAGTAGGAGAGGTGGACAAGGGAATTAAAAAAGAAGGCGAGAATGAAGAGGGTTTCATGTGGTGACTCCTGTAACTCGCTTGCAATTAGAACTCCTACAAGACAATCTTAACAGAGTGAAGGTAATTAGTAACCACTTTTTATCAAATCTTACATAAGGTCTCTTTTGGATTACATAAGGTAATTGTTAACCACTTTTTATCAAATCTTACATAAGGTATCTTTTGGATTACCAAGCATAGTGTGTGTGTGTGTGTACATGTATTGCAAGTAGTGAAATCCACTCCTTTGCCACCTATTCCCTTGTGCAGACTTGTGCCTAGCCCCTCTATATGAAGAGTGCAGTTAGGTATAAGGGAATTTTATACAAATGGCTATGTTTGCTGATAGTGAAGAGGATGATAATGATGAAGGGAAAAAAGTGCCAAAAAAGGATGCAACAAAGGGAAAGGGAAAAGGAAAGTCACTATAGGAAGAGGACAACTCTGATACCTCTCCATCAGAATCTCCATCAGGAGATGATGAAAGTGATTTTGATAATAGCACACGCAAGATTGAGACAACCCCAAAAGTTGAAGAAGTTGGTTATGCAGCAACACAAGCAAGCTACTCTTTTATTTGTGGTTTATTAGTATTATTGTTAAATTATTTTCATACTAACATAGATTAAGTTATGGATTCAGATAAGCTTGGCAAGAGGTGAAGCGTTAAATGCACCATTGCGACCAATTCATCCACCTAGCCTGGGTGACCTGAATCCAATCCAAATGAATTTGCTAGTTATGATTTTACTCATTGGTAATGATAATGTAAAGTATTTGTGTGGTGCATACACTTACAAAATGTACGCTTTGTAGTAGGAGTGTCTCGTCGTACCACGATAGTAGTCCTCGGTGCTCCCAGCGAACATCAAAGTACTAGTTCCTATACCGTTATAGAATCCTCGACGTTAATAAGTGTAATAATGAATTGTGACCACATGTGAAATGATTGTAAAGTGCAAAATCCTAGACCATAAGCACCACAAGAGACTAGAAGAGGACCAAGAAGGCAGGCAAAGGAGCTCATTTGCTATATTTGTAATGAATCAAGGCATGGGATGTATAGATGCCCATATCTAAGAAGACCTCAAGGAGGTATGTACCTAATGCCCTCCCCTTTGCTAGAAATCCCCTTTGGTAAAAGGTGGGGAATAGGAATGTTGGTGCTAAATCCATATAGACCTAAGGGGTCTTCCAGCAAGAAAAGCACCTATGATATGTGCAAGGGTAAAGAAGTGGATTTGAGATATGAGACCATAGTAGGATGAAGAGAGTAGTGAATACTTGACCACTTAGAATGAGGAAGAAACATTTAGCACAGACAACGATAGTTCATTTAATGTTATGGACCTTACTTTTCAAAATAGGAAAGCTTAACATGAGCTAGAGACACTACAATCGACATATTATGCAGGACCTAAAGAGAAATTGAAACAAATGGTGGCATTAGACCTATCACCAAAAGAGCAAGAGGCCTACATAAACATGCTTAAAAGGTATCCCACTCTTTTCATCATTAATTATTCAAAAATCATAGGAGTAAGGGATATTAAGCATCATATTGAGTTAAAGGCAGAAGCAAAGCCAATGGTTCAAAAGTTAAGAAGGTTAGGTGTGGTGCAAAGAGATTCCTTGTTAATAGAAGTGAATAAGTTGTTGAAGGCTAGATTTATTTATCTAGTGGATAACTCTAAATGAGTATCTCTTGTGGTGTTGACTTGCCAAAAGAATGGAAAGTGGTTGGTTTGTGTTGACTATAAGCCCCTCAATGTAGCCACAAAAAGAGATCATTTCCCTTTACCATTCTAGGACAAAATTTTGGATGAGGTGTTTGGCCACGAAATATATATTGTTTGTGATGGATACTCAAGATGTTTCCATATCAGAATAGCAAAAGAGGACCAAAGGAAGACCACATTCATCACCCCTTGGAGCTATTTTCCTTATAGAGTTATGACATTTGGTCTCACGAATGCACCCCTGCCACATTTCAGAGGTTCATGAACTATGTTTTCCAACCATTTTTTGGGTCATCCATTAGAGTTTTCATAGATGATTTTTTCATATATAGCAGTCGATCTTGACATTGCCACAAGGTGGAAGAAGGCTTTAAAAGGTTCTTCCACTTCGGTGGATAGTTAAATCTAGAGAAATGCCACATTGCGTAGACTAAGGTAAGGCTCTTGGGCCACCTGGTTTCTTCACAAGATATTGAGGATGATCCGTCAAAAGTGCAAGATCTCTAGCACTCCCATCTCCATCAAATACAAATCAGCTCGTTACATTTCTTCAAAAGTTTAGTTACCTTGCTAGATTTATTCACTTACTTACACAAATAGTTTCACAATTGCAAAGGCTCACTCAAGAGAGTACTTTTACATGGGATGATGAGAGTGAGGAAGTATTTAATGAGGTAAAAAGCATGCTTAGTTCTTTATGAGTCATCATGCCACCCGAGTGGGATCTAGTTTTCTATATTTTTCCAAATGTTGGCCCTCACAGAATTGGTGTAGTATTAATGAAAAAAGATCCAAAGATAGCCTTTATGTGTCCAATTTACTTTTCAAGCAAGGTGATGACAGAGTCTGAGAGAAGGGCTGTTTGTAGTTAGGAAGTTCAGGTCTTACCTTTTTCCTAAGCCCTTTTTTGTTTTAACAATTGAGAACACATTTCCTTATGTGGTTGGTTCAGCATATGATTATCTCACCAAAGATTGCATATTGGCTCTCATGTTTACAGTCAAGAAGTTTAGGTCTTATCTTTTGCCTAAACCCTTTGTTGTTTAACAATAAAGAACACATTTTCTTATTTATGTGGTTCATCACATGAATATCTCACCAAAGATCTCAAAGTGGATGTTGGAATTGCAAGAGTTTGAGTACACCTTTCTGGTGGAGGATAGTACTCAAGCAAGCTTAGCAAATGTGTTAACATACTGCTATCATGAGAAGAAGGTGGCCTCAAAAGCAAGGAAAGAGACAGAAGATACAAAGGTAGAGGAAACTTTCACTAATGCATTCACTTTGTATTTTGATGGAGCTTACAAGAGGAAGACCGACCCCGCAAGAGTAGGGTTCATCATTCTAAGCCCCGAGCAAGAGGCGGTCCTTCCGAAAGGTAAAATTTTGTTTGATGTCCATTCAAATAATGAAGCATAGTATGCCACCCTTAAGATGGGATAGTAAGCTTGTTTAGGACATAAAATTACAAGGTTGCTTGTAAAAGGAGATGCCATGCTACTAGTAAAATAGATTCAAGGTGTTTGAGCATGTAAGAATTCTAACCTCTTAAGTTGGTTGAAGCAAATCAAAAGTCTAATGAAGGAATTTGAAATGATTAAAATTGAGCATATGTCTAGAAGAAAAAATAGGGGTGTAGATGCATTGGCAAATCAACAATTGGATGTCATGATTGAACAAAATTTCAAGAACCAAAGTTTCAACGTTGGGAACACAAGAGGTCATCCACTTCTTGCCTTCATGAAAACCTCTAGGAAATATCACTAAGGTTTAAAAACATAGGTTAGTTTGGAAAGCTTTTTCTTATTTGCTTGATTGGGGAAGAGTTGTATCACAAAGGGAAGGATTTAGTAATGACAAGGGTTCCATCATCCGATGAAATTTGTCACATTCTCCAATCATGTCATGATGGAGTATGTGACAACCATTTTTCACAGGAAATCACAAGAAAAAAGATCTTATTGGTAGATTACCCTTGGCCTAGCCTACATAAGGATGTTTACAGCATTGGTGCAGCTTGTTGGCTTGCACAGGAGATAAGAGGCTCACTTTTATAAGCCACAAAATTCCATTTTCTCTTATGGTCCATTTGAGAAATGGGGAATTGATGCCATTGGTCCCCCCCAAGAACCCAGTCACAAAAGGTTTTCATTATTGTGGATGTTGATTACATGACTAGATGGGTAGAAGCAGTTAGCACTAGGAGAATAACAACTGAAGATGTTGGTAAGTTCGTGTTTGATAATATTTTCTATAGCTTTGCAACACCCTTGGAGCTGGTATCAGATCATGGACCAAGATTCAAGGCACTTGTTCTTCAAGAACTTCTAGATAGAATAAAGATCAAACACAGGTATTCCATCCCCTATTATCCTCAATGCAATGGTTTGGTGGGGAATTTTAATGGGGTTTTGTGCAAGATAATCATCAAGTAGGTGGAGAGTAAACCTAAGGATTGGGACAAACACTTGATAGCAACGTTATGGGATTACATAACTTCATTCAAAGCAACGATGCAATTTACACCTTTTCATCTAGTGTATGGCCAAGAGGCCTTATTGCCTCTAGAAGTGGATATTCCAAGCCTTAGAGTTTTGGTAAGGAGCCAAGTTGAGCCACAAGAGAAGTTTAAGGAGTGCCCACTATGCCTATAAAGGTTTGAGTTTGATAGAGATTAGGAAATTGACTTTTCCATGGAGCAGGCCACCAAAAAGAGAGACAAATTCAATGAGGCCCTCAACAAAAAAGGTTTGAAGAAAGGTATGCTTATCTTGAGATATGACAACAAAATTTTTCAAATGGTAGTTATAGATTGCAGGACTTGTCTGGCAAAGCTCACAAAACTAGGGTCAATGGGCTAGAGGTTAAAGCTATACTTTTAAAGAGTTGAACCAGCATCAATGAAGGCCATGACAATTCATCAGGAGGAACTTTAAGAAGTAAAGGAACTCACCAAGAAAAACAGCTTTGTTGTGGGGGATTTTACCACATCCCACTCACTAGTCTTCGTCATTCATCTATCACATAGAGGTATGAATACCTCTAAGCTAGGAGGAGGCTAAATATGAGACATGTTTTATAGAAACCTTTTTTTGCAATTATATCGCACCTTGTCATTATTATGGGTATTTTTTAGACTTATAACTTATGTATTAAACACATGTTTTTCCAATTTTTTCCTTGTTATTTATTATACACATCACTATGTTCACCCTACATCTATGTATATATATGTACATTAAGTATTTTCATTTCTATTGTTGGGTAGTTTTATCTAGAGTAATAAGTTTCAACCTATTAAGGGAAAATGTTTGCATTCATGAATAACTCTTGACAAACCAAGTGCATGCCAAGAGCTTCACAAAATGAAGTCAAGAATGCATGGGAGATATATCTTAGTTATTGATATGCATTATTATGTAGTGAGTGAATAAGTCAATATTTTCTAATATCATAATATTATTGGGAGGTGCATGAATATGGATACAAGGGAGTGCTAACATGATCTTACAAAGTGGGGACTACTTTGACCTTGCATTAAAGTGCTAAGTCCATATGTGTATTCACATGCTTTATTCTTTTGTGGTGAGTGACTAAGGAAGCATATTCCAAATAAATAATGCAAAAATCTTGGGGCCCTCTTGGAAGGCTTGTGTTTTGGGGGGTAGGAAAATTTGATTCAAATTTTGATCATCTTTCGCTCAGAATTTGCCGGGAATCAAAGTTCACAGCCTACAAAGTAGTTCATGTAAAAGTTTTCAGAATGGGTCGCAAACTTCAACTTTGTTTTTTGAAGCTTTTTAGTCCAGGCTATACAGAAAAAGTTACATCCAAAATATTCGCTTTGCAAAAATTCTGGACTGCTTGGTCAAATCTATTCCTCAATTCTTCTCTTACCCACAATCACACTCCCCACTTTGTAATGTTTTCACCCCACACCTATTTAATATGACCTTTGAAAACCTTGCCTTAAATGGAAAATTCATCAAACCACCTCCACACCGCTTATATCTTTGCTAAGGGAGTCCCCCTCCACCTATAAAAAGGGGCTATCACTATAAAGGGGGACAAATCTTTCTTCTTTCCTCCTTAGCCCTCAAGCTTATGTTAATCTCCTTCTTCCTAAACACCCATGCCATCATAAAGTCCTTAATCTTCTCTCCATGCTCACTCCCTCAACCCATCTCTCTACAAATCTCTAGTTATCAACCCATGTGCTAGTGCTTTGGGGGTGTTTTCTCCACCACGTGGTTCTTCCCAATGCCATTATAGGTGTGTATAACTCATCCATTATAGGTGTGTATAACTCATGCATGTGTGATTAGTTTGTAGCGCATAAATTTCCCTCTCCATGTGATAAGAGCTAAACTTGAAACAAATGGGGCAAGAAGAGGCACTTATTTCAAGATATTTTCGATTCTTCAATGCATTATCATCTCTTGCAAGTTTCCACCAGTATATTCATTTCCTCATAAATAAGATGCATCCTATAAATATAAGAGGTAGTATTGATATGACCTCTTAAGTCTATAAGAGGTAGTATTGATATGACTTTTAGTATTGATATGACCTCTTAAGTCTATAAGAGTATAACTGGAAAATTCTTATTGGGTTTCAAAGAGAGAAAGAGAAAATAAAAAGGGCCCTTTTGAGGACCTCCTAAGGCCCCCTAATGGAGGTTGTAAATCTATGCTATTAAACTCCATCTAGCTTTTCTCGACATGAAAACTATGATAAAGCTAGATCTCAAGATTTCAAAATCAAGAAAATTTTCCCAAGTTAAGAGATCTAAACTAATTGTGCCTTTGAGACAAAGGCCAAATATGCTGAGCTTTATTAGATAATTTATTCTCCCACATACCTCACACACTTGATCAAATGGCTCTAAGGATTGAATTAAGTCTATTCCCCTCAAATTTGGTCAATTCGCTCTAAAAGGGTAATCCTAACAATATGTTTTCTTAATGAAAGATGTTATTGCCCGTTTTTCCAATGGTAGCAACAATTGCTCTAGAAGGGTAATCCTAACAATATGTTTCTTCCAATGGCAACAATCTTACACATGAGTTACTTGTATGGAAAAATAATTCAAACCATGTTTTTCTAAGAACTCATAAAAGTTGTCTATCCATGGGTATAAGCTCGGAAGTAAACTTAGGCTTTTAAAATGTGATATATATAACATGTGAGAGGGGTGGTCACACACCCACATTCCTAATAAAAACAATACTTAAGTACTAAATTAAATGGTTTTCTTCGATTGTGGTAGGAAGAGTCTCTTCCCTCCTCTTAAAAGTCTATGGTGGATCTCCAATCTATCAACATGAACACCTCATCTTCCCACCCTCCCTGTCTCTCCTTCTCCCACCCTCCCTCTCTTTCCTCTCTCTCCCTCTCTTTCACCCTCCCACCCTCCCTCTCTCTCCTCTCCACCCTCTTCCCTCTCTTTCTCTCCTTGTCTCCCACCACCGCCCAGCCCACACCACCCTCTCTCCTCCTCCCACCCTCTTTCCTCCCCCTCTCTCTTCCCTCCCTTTCACCCCTCTCCTTCTCTCAGCCTCCCTCTCTCTCATCTCTCCCTCCCTTTCACTCTCCCACCCTCCTTCTCTCTCCTCTCCACCCTCTCTCCTTGTCCCACCATCACCCAGCCCACACCACCCTCTCTCTCCTCCTCCCACCATCTTCCCTCCCTTTCACCCCTCTCTCTCCTTCTCTCACCGTCCCTCTCTCTCCTCTCTCTCTCCCTCCCGTTCACTCTCCCACCCTCCTCTTGGCTCTCACTCTCTCTCTCTCTTGGCTCTCACCCTCCTTCTCTTGGCTCTCACTCTCTCTCTCTCTCTCTCTCTATCCCTCTCCCTCTCTCTCTCTCTTGGCTCTCACCCTCCTTCTCTTGGCTCTCACTCTCTCTCTCTCTCTCTATCCCGTTCACTCTCCCACCCTCCTCTTGGCTCTCACTCTCTCTCTCTCTTGGCTCTCACCCTCCTTCTCTTGGCTCTCACTCTCTCTCTCTCTCTCTATCCCTCTCCCTCTCTCTCTTTCCTTCTCTTTGCTAACTCTGTCTATCCTTCTCTCTTTTGTATCTCCTTCTCTCTCTCTATATCCCTCTCCCTATCTCTCTTGTCTTCTCTTTGTCCTAACTCTCTCTATCCTTCTCTCTTTTGTATCTCCTTCTCTCTCTCTCTCTCTCTCTCTCTCTCTCTCTCTCTCTCTCTCTATCCTTCTCTTACCTCCTATCCTTCTCTTGGCTTTCCTTCTCTCTCTATCCCTCTCTCTCTCTATCCTTCTCTTTGCTAACTCTTCAATCCATCTCTTTGCTCACTCTCACCTCCTTCTCTCCTATCTACCTTCTCTCTCTCTCTCTCTCTCTCTCTCTCTCACACACACACACACACACACACACACATACTCTTTCAATCCTTTTTTTTAGCTCACTCTCTGTATCTTTCCTCTCTACCCTTCTCTCTCACTCTTTCAGTCCCTTTCTTTGCTTAAGCTCTTTATCCTCCCTCTCTCTCTTCCCTTCTCTTTGCTAACTCTCTCTATTGTTCTCTCTTTTGTATCTCCTTCTCTCTCTATTGTTCTCTCTTTTGTATCTCCTTCTCTCTCTCTACTCCTTCTCTCTCTCTATTCCTTCTCTCTCTCTCTATTCCTTCTCTTACCTCCTCTTCTCTTGGCTCTCCTTCTCTCTCTCTCTCTACCCTTCTCTTTGCTCTCTCTCTCTCTCTCTCTCTCTCTCTCTCTCTCTCTCTCTCTCACACACACACACACACATACACACACTTTCAATCCTTTTTTTTAGTTCATTGTCTCTATCTTTCCTCTCTACCCTTCTCTCTCTCTTTCAGTCTCTCTTTCTTTGCTCAAGCTCTTTATCCTCCCTCTCTCTCTTCCCTTTTCTTTGCTAACTCTCTCTATCCTTCTCTCTTTTGTATCTCCTTCTCTCTCTTTCTCTCTATCCTTCTCTTACCTCCTCTTCTCTCTCTCTCTCTCTCTCTCTCTCTCTCTCTCTCTCTCTCTCTTTAGCTCACTCTCTCTATCTTTCCTCTTTACCCTTCTCTCTAACACTTTCAATACCTTTCTTTGCTCAAGCTCTTTATCCTCCCTCGCTCTCTTCCCTTCTCTTTACTCTCGCTCCTTGTCTCGCTTTCTCTCTCACTCACTCCTTTTGTCCTTCTCTTCGCTTTCTCTATATTTCATTCGCATTTCTCAACAAAGCTTACTTGACCCATGTTTTGAGTATAGATCCTCGAGTCTACAAACGCTTCACTACCTTTTTCATCCACACAATACAAAAAATGTCAATTCTTTATTGGTTTGTACGTATATTCGTTGTAGAGGGGAATGATATCTTGCTGTGAAACCCCAACATGTGTTGCTATCACCCTCTTTCTCTCTTTTTTAATATGAAAAATAAGATCATGACAAAATCATAAACAATTGCTATAAATAAAATCATGACCCAGTCACTTGAATATTCACAAATAAATATGTTTACTAGACTACAATCAAATATTCATTAAGACACCGTCCACTACATCCTCTTTGGGATCAATATAAACAATGTTCATGTCTAATTTTTATGTTACCATAGCAGAATCTCCACATCTAGCATAAAACTCTACTAACACTTGCCTCTTGCTTTACATGACGGCTCAATAAGCTATCCCAAAAGTCATATCCATGCTGAGATCCACCTATTGCAAAGAAAACATCTCTCTTAATTCCACCAAAAATGTAAGGCCCTTATTTAGGAGCACATGAAGAGTTAACTCCATACCTTGCCATGTTGTCCCATCTGGGCATCTGCCACCCCAGTGCATCATGTTGCAAGGATTCATGATATAATCAGGTGAGAAAGATTGTGTATGGTTTTGTCCAACTATGCTCATATGTAACGAGCTGATTTGTATTTGATGGAGATGGGAGTGCTAGAGATCTTGCAATTTTGATGGATCATCCTAAATATCTTGTGAAAAATCAGGTGGCCCAAGAGCCTTACCTTAGTCTAGGAAATGTGGCATTTCTCCAAATTTAACTATCCATTGAAGTGGAAGAATCTTTTAAAGCCTTCTTCCACCTTGTGGTCGCAATGTCAAGATCAGCTGCTATATATGAAAAAATCATCCATGAAACTCTAATGGATGACCCAAAAAATGGTTGGAAACCATAGTTCATGAACCTCCGAAATGTGGTAGGGGTGCATTCGTGAGACCAAATGTCATAACTCTATAAGGAAAATAGCTCCAAGGGGTGAACGTGGTCTTCCTTTGGTCCTCCTTTGCTTTCTGATATGGAAACATCTTCAGTATCCATCACAAACAATATATCATTCGTGGCCAACCACCTCATCCAAAATTTTATCCTAGAATGGTAAAGGGAAATGATCTCTTTTTGTGGCTACATTGAGGGGCTTATAGTCAACACAAACCAACCACTTTCCATTATTTTTGCAAGTCAACACCACAAGAGATACTCATTTAGAGTTATCCACTAGATAAATGAATCTAGCCTTCAATAGCTTATTCACTTCTATTAACAAGAAATCTCTTTGCACCACACCTAACCTTCTTAACTTTTGAACCATTGGCTTTGCTTCTGCCTTTAACTCAATATGATGCTTAATATCCCTTACTCCTATGATTTTTGAATAACTAATGATGAAAAGACTGGGATACCTTTTAAGCATGTTTATGTAGGCCTCTTGCTCTTTTGGTGATAGGTCTAATGCCACCATTTGTTTTAATTTCTCTTTAGGTCCTACATAATATGTCAATTATAGTGTCTCTAGCTCCTATTTAGCTTCCCTATTTTGAAAAGTAAGGTCCATAACATTAAATGAACTATCATTGTCTGTGCTAAATGTTTCTTCCTCATTCTAAGTGGTCAAGTATTCACTACTCTCTTCATTCTACTATGGTCTCATGTCTCAAATCCACTTCTTTACCCTTGCACATATCATAGGTGATTTTCTTGCTAGAAGACCCCTTAGATCTATATGGATTTAGCACCAACATTCCTATTCCCCACCTTTGACCAAGGGGGATTTCTAGCAAAGGGGAGGGCACTAGGTACATACCTCCTTGAGGTCTTCTTAGATTGGGCATCTATACATCCCATGCCTTGATTCATAAATATAGCAAATGAGCTCCTTTGCTTGCCTTCTTGGTCCTCTTCTAGTCTCTTGTGGTGCTTATGGTCTAGGATTTTGTATCAAGCTAAGGTTCAAGCTTCCACCTATTGGGTTAATTTATGGAGAAGCTCATGTTATGAGGTTTCAATAGGTGGTGATGGTGCTCCTAAGGTCATTGATTCTCTTTGTGCCAAGTTAAGTGTTGGATCCTCAGAAGTGTTTTCCTCTCTCCTTTCTATGTCCAAGTATAACCTAGGCATATGTGCCTGGTATCTCAACTATTTATATTTTTCCCTAGCCAACCCTAAGTGCCTCTTCAAAATTAGTACTAGCAAACTTGGATTAAAGGAGGACATAAACCAATAAAAAACTTGTCCCTTTTAAAAATTTTGTTGCTGCTTATTCAAGTGAAAGAGAGGCACTCCATCTACTCCACAAATGAGATGGGCCATCTCTAAATCATCTAAAAATTCTAGTGCATCTTCATTGAGTTTTCCATGGAATGTTTGGAAGGGGGTAGCCATTGGTGTAGATTTTGGAAAGATGAAGAAGGATAAGAAACAAGATGTGGAAACAACTTTTAATACATCAAGATGAACATAAACACATCAAATGTGAGCTCATAATTGAGAAGGGAAAAAAATGAAAGGCTCAAGTGATGCATTGATTTCTGCCAAACACTCTACTCCAAAGCAAAATGCAAGGCGTTGCTAGAAATTGGCTTTGTGGGATAAGAACCTTATGAATTGATAGGGTTGGAGTACGTTGATCAAGATGATTTGTCCTAATTGGCAAATTAGGGTGGTTCATCTTCCTAAGACGGACCTAATAGATAAAGCAATTGTAAACTGAATGTCCAAAGTTTGATCCTCAATGGGGGCACCTACTTATGAGGGAGATTTTCTTGAAAGATGGCCTTTATCATCTCCCAAGAGAACCCCACTCACAAAGACAAACACTAGAGAATTCTTGATATTAAAAGAAGCACAATGGAAGAACAAAACAAAGGCAGCATCCACTTCATAAACACACACTAACATCAACTCACCAATGGAAACCAATGCTCAAAACCATATGGAGGTAGACCCAAGATTTCTTATTATAGTGGTTGGAGATAAAGTACATGGAGAGGGAAATTTGTGGGCTATACACTAATCACACATGGATGAGTTATACACAAGCACTAGCGCATGGATTGATAAGTAGAGGTTTGTAGAGAGTAAGGGTGAGGGAGTGGGCATGAGGAGAAGACTAAGGACTTTATGATGGCATGGGTGTTGGGAAGAAGAAGGTTAACATAAGCTTGAGGGCTAAGGAGGAGGAAAGAAGAAAGATGTGTCCTGAAATATCCTTGCCCCCTCTGCGCAACAAAATCTGGGGTGCTAGCAGTGGAAGTAGCACTTCTTGTGCAAGGCAGAGCCTCTCACTCAGGGCCTTGCCCACCATGGATATCCGGACAAGAGACTAATCCCTCGGTTCTTCCAAAACCAAACTCGAAAAAACTTTCCTCACCCAGTAGACATAGCCGATTCTTCCATGATATTTTATTCTAACGTAGTCAAGGCCATCACTAACCAAACTAATCCGACCGAACTTGTAAGTCTCATGGTCAGATCAAGGAAGAGACTTGCACTTGGATCATAGAGTCCAACGCTTTTTTTCTCATCAAGAGGCACAGCCATTGATTCTTTTCCATAGAACAAGGGTTATCCAGGATTTACTTCAACTATCGTAACTTAACAGAATTGAGTCTCATTTTAGGGATCCATCAATCCACTAACCCCATCCAATCCCATGGGTTAGCGAACCGCCCAACCACTATAGTGATAGGATCCATTTAGAAACTTGGTTATGATTTTCCCTAGGTACCAGGGAGAAGAGTTCCCAGGCCCCCTAGCTGGCGCTTCAATCAAACTTCAAGATAGTCACACCACTTACACACCCAATATGAAATTGCCTATTTCACAGATTCAGTTATCTTTAAAACAATCTTTTAATGAAACCATAGTATCACTGATCATAATCCTCCAAAATATCTAGCTTGAATTCTAATTTCCAATCATTCCTTCATCGGTGTACTTATGGCATTATTGGCAACCAGAATGCTCACCACCTGTTCACTCAGGGGCCTTTTCAATAGTTCCTAGCTCATAGTACCCAAAAATATAATCACATAAGAAAATCTAGATGGACTCTCCATTGAAGATCAGCAAGATCAACCAACAGATCCATATAAAAGAGCCATGGACTCATCCGGTTGAGGACTAGCAAGGCCAATCAACCAGATCCATGCCTGAGTTCAGAAAGCAACTCTAACTCCTTGTTCGATTTTCTTCCCCGACATACACGTGGGTATCTTTGGAGTGACCCAAAGCCCGAGCACTGTATGGTCAGCACCCTTTAGGCTCCTTTGCAGGTCACCTAGCGCTTCACTCATAGCCGCTTCCTTGGTCCCTCATCCATCGTACCGGAAGCTCACCATTTAAATTGAACCGAGGCTGGTCAAGACCTCGGCTGACCTTGCTACAGAAGACGTCCTACATTGACTCTCCGTGCAACTTTATCACTTAGGTCTCCCATGACCTCATTCACAAGATTGTCCAAATGCTTCCCCAACATTCTTGACATATAACAGTCATTTACCAGGTTTCATAAATATAGTTTCTAAAACGAACTCTCATCTTTCCACATTGTTCCACATCATTTCTCGATATTCCACATTCTTCTACATCAATTCACATTGCTTATTCATCATCCACTCATATGTATACCCATCGTCTTCATCCATTCTCATCTAATCAGATCATATTACATCTCATCATATCTATCCACATCTATCCTCATCACATCACGTCACAACATATCCACATCACATCTCATCCATTCATATCACATCACATTCATTCAGATCCACATATCATTACATCACGTTCACATCTATTTACATTAGTTCACATCCATTCACATTTACCCAAGTCCACATCACATCACATCTCATCTATCCACATCATATCTCATCCATTCACATCACATTCATATCTCACCACATTTCACCACATCCACTCACATCTCATCACATCCATTCACATCCATCACACCCATTCACATCCCACATTCATCACATCCATCACACCCATTCACATCCCACATTCATTCACATCTATCCTTGTCTTATCACATCTTGTTCACATCCATCCACATCACATCACATCCATTCCATCCACATTACATCACATCCACATACACATCCATCCACATCACATCACATCCATTCCATCCACATTACATCACATCCACATATACATCTATCCATATCACACCACATTCATTCCATCCACATTACATCACATCTACATCTATCCATATCACCCCACATCCATTCACAGCTCATCACATTCATCCACATCCATTCATTCATTCACATTCATATCTATCCACATCCATCCATTCATTCATATGCACATCTATCACATCACATCTCATTCTCATCCATTTACATCACATCACATCCTTTGACTTATCATTACATCTTATTCACATCTCATCACATTCACATCCACATCCATTTACATCTCATCCACATGTCATCACATCCACTCACATCTCATCTCATCACATCACATTCACATCTTATCACATTCACATCTCATCTAATCACATCGCATCCATTTACATCCCATCACATTCATTTACATCCATTGAGATTCACATAACATCTTATCACATCCACTTTTAGTATCGTTTTCTACTTTCGATATACTGATAGGACTTTTCTAAGTTTTTGCCAATTGCTTGGCCTAGTTAAAGGTACTTTTTCTCGATCCCATTGAATCTACATATCAGAGTGTTGTTGAAGGTTTAAAAAGGAAAAATAAACCTTATTATAATTGAATAGTAAAAACTCAGAAAGAGCATTTTAGTATTGTATTTTCATTCCTTAAACTTCATTAATGAGAATTAATTCTTAACTTCTATTTACTTATTGGATTCTCAATTCTCCCCAGGGATTCTTGATTCTCTTTTCTGAATAAGAGTTTTCCAGGTTTTCTTGATGGATATTTTCATATTCTTTCTCAAATTTCAAGTAAAATATATTCAATATTCTTCTTTTTGAGTATAGCCCCCATATCCAATTACAAATTACTGAGGGTCTATTTATAGGTGAAGGAGGCCACTGATCAACTCCAACTAGGTTCTAGAATTTTCTAGGTTCAGTTTGACTCAATTTGGGCAAGATTTGGACCAGTTTGACTCCCTTTTTTATTTGGTTTGATCTAGGAGAGAGGAGAGATAAAAATATCACAACTTTTTTGAATTAAAAAACCTTCCACACATGTGAAAAAGGTGCCTACCTCAAGAGTCCCCCTTTCCTTACCAAGGTGTCAAAAATGTATCATTATTCTAAAATATCTCATTTTTTTAGTAATATCTCATAATTTTTAACTAATAAACCTTGTACTCAGTCAACTCTTCATCTTATGTGAGCATTTACTCATTTTTGGGTATTTTCTTTTATTCTTTTGGATTTATCTTATCCTAACACTTGGATTAATCCAATTGGCCCATTGGAACCTTAATTGGACCATAATCCAAAAATTTCTGAAAATGTAGACCCTTAGGCTAAGGTCCTTTATACCATTTTCAATTAATTTCTAATGTACATTGGAAAGTTCATTTTGTACTTCTATTTATGGGAATTCATTTTAGACACTAGGAGGATTTTTATATCCAAAGATGTCTCAATTTTGGATTATCTCTCTCTAGGCCAAAACAAGGTAAAACAAGATTTTTCTTCTATTTCAGAGAGGGGAATAATTACAAGAATAGAAGGGGAGTTTCTTACACCTTTACACCTCAAAAGATGGAGGGAGGATTCTTACATTCTACCCCACTTAAAAAACACGAGATGTCCTCATCTCTCACAGGCGGAGTACAATCTCTTTCATCTTCAATCACTTCTAGCGTTATTGCCTTGGAAGTGGATAGCCGATTTGGGAACATCTCTCTTTGACTTCCCCTATTCTGAGGCGAGGTCTTGCATTAATTTGGATTGAATCTGAGGGTTGGTTAGAGGTCTACCTCTGGGATTTCCCTAATTTTGACGGAAAGGAACCTGATTACTTTGAAAGGAAGCAGCTAGAGTCTGAAATCTTGGTCCCTAAATTCCCTGCCCTGAAAACCTTGATCCAAAAGGAGTTGGGAAATCCATACTGCGATGTCCAATTTCTTGACAGTTATAGCATTTTTCTTCTTTGTTCAAGGGTGGAACTTCTAAAGTTGAATTCCAGGGGATTGCGTTCCGGGAAAAAGAACTTTCTTCCATTCTGGAACTTCCCATATCCTGAGTTTGACCTTGTTATCTCTTAGGCGGTAGAAAGTTGGAATCACCTTGTTATCTCTGAGCTAGAAATCTTTTGAAAGATGATGGTGCTGGCTTCCGCGGGACCTTCCCAAAATGAACTTAGCCATCAGCTGTTCTTCATCCAGCAGTGGTGAGTAGGAGAAGAGCGAACGCTTGGTGATACACTTCAATAGTTCTGATCCCTTGGGTTAACTCTAAGAATTCATTCATCTTGGTTTCCAAAAAGACGATAGGACAGAATCTCTTCCTTAGGTAAATCTTGAGATCATTCCATGTTTGGGTGTTCCGATCGAGACGGTTTGTCTCGCAGTGGTTTCTCCATGCAACTCTGGCTGTTTTAACTATCTTTAGCCTTGAAAGAACCATTTTACTTTTCTTGTTGTACCCGATGACATCAAAGTATTCTTCCATTGCTTCATCCACTTCTCCATAGCCTCACCCAAGTTTTTCCCTTCACCCTTGAAAGGCCCAGGTCGCAATCTATGAAGAGTTTTACGAACATTCGGGTTGATCTCTTCCTCATCGAGTTGGGGGTTAACATTCCCACCCCACGACGACCTCAATCCATGATCTTATCAAGACAAAAATTCTTGTTAAGTCCCCTTTTTTTCCCCAGATTAACCAAGACGCTCAGGTGAAAAGACCACTTTACTTATAATTCAAATCCAACTTTAGATCCAACTGATTCTGGGGTTCTTTATAGTTTGGTTTGCTCCCCACAGAATCCTAGGATAAAGATCCCTTCTACAGGAAGAATATACAGATCTCATTACCAGAGAATAATTCATTCATATTCTTAACACAATAATGGTCCATCAGATCGAAAATTTCATCTGAACATTCCTCCACGAGAATTTCAGTTATGCAGGTTCTCAATTTGTCATCCCTTAATTAGATCCACTGGCTTAAGGATCAAACAGCAGCAATCTGTCAGCACAATCCACTAATCTCATAGTGATTTGCTGAAGTCATAATTGTCTTCTAGTTACTACCATCATCATTGGGATTCGTCCCATTCATCCTCGTTGTGGCTTTGTTCAACTTATCTTCTTTCAACCAGAATTCAGAAATCATCATCTTTCAATCAGAATCCAAATCAATTCATCAATTCTCAACCCAGAATTCAAAAAAATCATATCAACCAGCATTCAAATTCATCCTCTAGATAGCATTTTTTCTTATAACTTCAAGGTCTTAGATTTACTCATATATATTGTCAGTAATAAAGAGGTGCAAATATATCCACGGTATATATATGGGTAGTCACGGTCCTTGGAATTATAAGGTAAATACCATCATATCCAGGCCTCAAGCAAGTCAGGGATTCCATACAATCAAAGTCCTTCCATCTGAAGACCCAATTTCCAATTTACGAATCTTCATTCTGAATATCAATTTGTATGAATTTCATCACACAATTACAAATTTTTATTGGTACTTCATAAATTTTTGACATTTCTTGCTTCTCGATTGATCCACTTTAGCCAATTCGCTTTGATACCAGCTGAAAGATCCCTGCCCCCTCCGCCCAACAAAATCTAGGGTGCTAGTAGCAGAAGTAGCACTTCTTGCATAGGGTAAAGCCTCTCATCACCCCCACGGATATCTGCCCAGGAGACTAATCCCTCGGTTCTTCCAAAACGAACCTGGAAAAACTTCCCTCGCCCAGCAGACATAGGGGATTTCTTCAGGATATTTTATTCTAACGTAATCAAGGTCATCACTAACCAAACTGATACGACCGAACCCGTAAGTCTCATGGTCAGATCAAGGAAGAGACTTGCACTTGGCCAATGCTTTTTTCCTCATCAAGAGGCACAGCCGTTGATTCTTTTCCATAGAACAAGGGTTATCTAGGATTTATTTCAACTATCGTAACTTAACAGAATTGAGTCTCATTTTAGGGATCCATCAGTCCAGCCTAACCCCATCCAATCCCATGGGTTAGCCAACCGCCCAACCATTGTAGTGATAGGATCCATTTAAAAATTTAGTTATGATTTACCCCGGGTACTAGGGAAAAGACTTCCCAGGCCCCCTAGCTGGCGCTTCAAGCAAACTTCAAGATAGTCACACCACTTACGCACCCAATATGAAATTGCCTATTTCGCAGATTTAGCTGTCTTTAAAATAATCTTTTAAATGAAACCATAGTATCACTAATCATAATTCTCCAAAATATCTAGCTTGAATTCTAATTTCCAATCACCATACTGGAATTTCACCATTTAAATCGAACCGAGGCTGGTCCAAGGCCTCAGCCGACCTTGCTACGCGAGATGTCCTCCATTGACTCTCCCCGTCAGTTTTGTTGCAACTTTATCACTTAGGTCTCCACGACCTCATTCACAAGATTGTCAAAATGCTTCCTCAGAATTCTTGACATATAACAGTCTTTATATCTCATCTTATCACATCTCACCACATTTCACCACATCCACTCACATCTCATCACATCCATTCGCATCCATCACATCCATTCACATCCCACATTCATTCATATCTCATCACATCTATCCATCACATCCATTCGCATCCATCACATCCATTCACATCCCACATTCATTCATATCTCATCTTATCACATCTCACCACATTTCACCACATCCACTCATCACATCCATTCGCATCCATCACATCCCACATTCATTCATATCTCATCACATCTATCCTCATCTTATCACATCTCGTTCACATCCATTCCATCCACATTACATCACATCCACATCTATCCATATCACACCACATTCAATCCATCCACATTACATTACATCTACATCTATCCATATCACCCCACATCCATCCACATCACATCACATTCATTCCATCCACATTACATCACATCCACATCTATCCATATCACACCACATTAAATCCATCCACATTACATCACATCTACATCTATCCATATTACCCCACATCCATTCACAGCTCATCACATTCATCCACATCCATTCATTCATTTGCATTCACATTTATCCACATCCATCCGTTCATTCACATGCACATCTATCACATCACATCTCATTCTCATCCATTTACATCACATCACATCCTTTCACATATCATCACATTCACATCCACATCCACATCCATTTACATCACATCACATCTCATCCACATCTCATCACATCCACTCACATCTCATCACATCACATTCACATCTTATCACATCACATTCACATCCACTCACATCTCATCACATCACATTCACCTCTTATCACATCACATTCACATCTCATCTAATCACATCGCATCCATTTACATCCATTCAGATTCATATAACATCTTATCACATTCACTTTTAGTACTGTTTTCTACTTTCGATATACTGATAGGACTTTTCTAAGTTTCTGCCAATTGCTTGGCTTAGTTAAAGGTACTTTTTCTTGATCCTATTAAATCTACGTATGAGAGTGTTGTTGAAGGTTTAAAAAGGAAAAATAAACCCTATCAAAATTGAATAGTAAAAACTAAGAAAGAGCATTTAAGTATTGTATTTTCATTCCTTAAACTTCATTAATGAGAATTAATTCTAAACTTCCCTTGACTCATTGGATCCTCGATTCTCTTTTATGAATAAGAGTTTTCCAAGTTTTCTCGATGGATATTTTCATATTCTTTCTCAAATTTCTCAAGTAAAATATATTCAATATTCTTCTTTTCGAGTAAAAGATTCATGGGATTTACAAAAATCAAATCTATCCATATTTCCCAATAAAGTAATAATACTCAAAATTTCACTTTTGATAAATACTCATAATTTGAATTATGCCAAAAATTCCTCTTTTACCATTTAATTATTGGATCTCAAAAATCATGAAAATTTCTCTTTTTGCATAAAAATAAATTTTCTAAAAATTACTCTTTTCTCATAATCAATTAATCATGCATAATTAAAAAAATATTTCCTATGAATATGATGAAAATCATTCTTTTTGCGTAGGATGTCTAATCCTGAAATATGGTAGGAAGTCCTCTTTTAGAATTATGCATAAAAATAAGATATGTATTATTTTTTAAAAATTTTACCACCATAGCTTCGCTGTTATTACTGATAATTCTCAATTTTTTTCTAAAAGAATAAAAGCTTGTAATGAAAATATGATAGTAGTTCATTTTTATTGCTTAAAATCAAACGATGAATTTAAATCATAATGATTATCTCACTAGATTAAGCTAATTTCAACATTCCTCTTTTCCTAAATTGTTAGGATAATCCATTTCTCATTTATAATGAAGTAGAGTAGTTTTTAACTACTGATAAATAATCTAAAAGAATTTACCATTATTTTAATCGCACAAAATCATGAAAATATCATTTTCTTAATCTCTAGCTTATCTTTTAGAGAGAGAGATGGCTGTTCTTTTAGAGAGAGAGATTTACTTAAAGAAATCATTATAAATAAGCATAAAGATTAACTTTCTCTTAATTAAACATTAAGACTTTTAGGGAAAGCTTGATTTGAATTAAAATAATCATTTAGAAAGCTTCTCAAGCTTGAGAGGGGTTGAGAAGAAGAAAGTTATTGAGAAAATTGGAAAAAACCATAAAATTTAATTTTACCTCCAAGTTTGGCTTGATTCTCTAGTTGCACTGAAGCCCCCAACCAATCAATTGGTCTACCAAGAGGAGAAGAGCAACTCCAAGAGTTGTTGGAGAGAGAGAGAGAGCTCCAGTACTGGCTCCAAGAGTTGTTGGAGAGAGAGAGAGAGCTCCAATACTGGCATGGTATAGCTCCCATATCCAATTACAAATGACTGAGGGTCTATTTATAGGTGAGGGAGGCCACTAACCAAGTCCAACTAGGTTCTAAATTTTTCCAGGTTCAGTTTGACTCAATTTGGGCAAGATTTGGACCAATTTAGCTCCCTTTTTTATCTGGTTTGATCTAGGAGAGAAGAGAGATAAAAATATCATAATTTTTTTAAATTAAAAAACCTTCCACACATGTGAAAAAGTCCCCTACCTCAAGAGTCCCCCTTTCCTTACCAAGGTGTCAAAAATGCATCATTATTCTAAATTATCTCATTTTTTAATAATATCTCATAATTTTTAACTAATAAAACTTATACTCAGTCAACTCTTTATCTTATGTGAGCATTTACTCATTTTTGGGTATTTTCTTTTATTCTTTTGGATTTATCTCATCCCAACACTTGGATTAATCCAATTGGCCCATTGGAACCTTAATTGGACCATAATCCAAAAATTTCTGAAAATGTAGACCCTTAGGCTAAGGTCCCTTATACCATTTTCAATTAATTTCTAATGCACATTGAAAATTTCATTTTGAGCTTCTGTTTCAGGGGAATCCATTTTAGATACTAGAGGATTTTTATATCCAAAGATATCTCAATTTTGGATTATCTCTCTCTAGGCCAAAACAAGATTTTTCTTCTATTTCAGAGAGGGGAATAATTACAAGAACAGAAGGGGAGTTTCTTACACCTTTACACCTCAAAAGCTGGCGGGTGGAATCTTACATCCTACCCCACTTAAAAAATGTAAGATGTCCTCATCTCTCGCGCAGGTGGAGTATAACCTCTTTCATCTTCTTCCTCTTCAATCACTTCTAGCGTTACTACCGTGGAAGTGGACGGCCGATTTAGGAACATCTCTCTTTGACTTCCCCTATTCTGAGGTGGAGGTCTTGCATTACTTTGGATTGAAGTTGAGGGTTGGTTAGAGGGTCTACCTCTGGGATTTCCTTGATTTTGATAGCAACAAGGAACCTGATTACTCTAGAAGGAAGGAGCTGGAGTCTAGAATCTTGGTCCCTAACTTCCCTGCCTCACTCGAAAACCTTGATCCAAAAGGAGTTGGGAAATCCATACTACGATGTCCAATTCCTTGAGAGTTCTTGTATTTCCCTTCTTTGTTCAAGGGTGAAACTTCGTGTGTGCCCATTCCTCATGCTTGTCCATGCCCTAAGCCCCTTCACACCCATGCACCCTCCTTGCCTATGCATGCCCTAAGCTTGTACGCCTTATGCACCTACTATTGCATGCTTGTGCATATTGTGCATTATGCATCCCTACGTGTTGAGTACCTTACCTTCACGTGTGTGGCATGCATCCTTGCGTACAATGCACCTTGCCTCTGCACGTGTGTCGTGCATCATTGTGTGTAGAGCACCTTGCCTGTGCTCCTACTCCCATACTTTCTATGACTCTTCTTCTCTTGTGTGTTCTTATCTTCTTAGACCTAGCTTTTTCCCTACTTTCATTGGTTTTTAAGAACTTTTTGTACTCTACAATACTAGCTCCTCCCATATCCCAACTTCTTGTATTCTAAAATACACAAGAGAAGACCAAAGCCTACTACCCTTTGGCACAAAGTTTTTTTTTTAAAATGAGACTCAAGAGTGTTCATATAGTTTTTCTCTACTCGAGAATGTGTTCTAGAATACACATGACTTAACAACCAAAGAATCATGTGTACTCTTAATTTTTCTTGCAAACTTTATTTCAATACAATGGTCATAACTTTTTGCCTTTAACTCAAATTATAAATTTTTTAATGGATTTCAAGAGCAAAAATGGCTCTACATATATCAATCATAACTGCAACACAACAAGCTTTTCGCTCCACTTGAGACCGAGGGAGGATAAATGAGAGGGAAGGTGGAGAGGCTCATTTATCCTCTCTCATTCAATCAGAACTGCAACATAATCCACTTGAGAGTGAGGATAAATGAGCCTCTCCACTTCTGAGAGTGAGGATAAATGAGTCTCTCCACCCTCTTTTAAGGAGAAAGAAATAAAATTTTTAAATAATTTTTTTTAAAATTTTCATTTTCTAGACCTTTTTCTATTGTTCTAACAACTAAAGTGTAGGCTTGTTTATGCTACTTTCATTCCTTATTTTTGAAGTGAAGCTTGTGTAGAGAGATGGAGAGGTTAAACTTCTCTATTTCTAGTCCATCTCACTCATTTTGCCTGCCTTCTTCTTTGATATCTCCAACAAGAGGTTTCTCTCAAAGTGAAGAGGATGTGACAAGTCCTATTTTTGAAGAAGATCATTCAAAGCGTTCACAAGAACACATTTTGGTAGCTTTAAGAGGAAGAAACATCATAGAGTTCAACGAAAGGAAAGGTTCATGTCAAGAAGAGTAGTTAAGCAAACATGTTGAGCTTATTATAATGCCAAAAATTGTTTGAGAAAGTTAGGATTTTTTAAAATCATGCAAGAACAAGAAAGCTTCTTTGGGATGAAAAGAATACATCAAAATTTATATTTATGATCGTCTATCACAGAAGTTGTAGTTTGAAAATCAAATATGCAATTTTTGAAGGTTCATTGTGTTGTACATGTTTTTTTGAAATTCTTCGTATTAAGTAACTATAGCAGATGAAGAAAAAACTCTCACAAAAAAGGCTTGAGGAAGAGGATGCAGGCTATTATTTTACCATGCGTGAAACCCTCCAACTCTCCTTTGTACATGATAATGGCTTGACACCTTTGTTTCTTTCAATGGTGGTGAGGTCATTCCAAACTTAAATTTTACCCACTTACCAAATAATCTCCTCAGGGGGTTTACTATAAGTAAACCCTCTATATCACGTGCGTTCAAGGCCTATTTTAAAAATCCCTTATCTTTGAATTTTTATTAATAAAACATACCCTTTTTCTATTAAACCTATGAATACCCCATTTAAATGATGGTACCCTTCTGTATGTAAAAAATGTGTAAAAAAGGGATTTTAAAAATCCCTTCAGTTGAACCCACGTTCTACGCTTATATATTTATGAGTGACCCCCCCCCCCCCCCGCGAGATAATCTCACAAAAAGGGAGGTTTACACTTCATATTTAGACATAATAAAAAACAAAAATATGTCTCCACTTTCTCTCTGTTTATTTTTTAGGATTTGGAGACATCACTTTTCTCACATCAAAATTTCAAAGAAGACTAAAATGGGTGTTTATCATATTTGTTCTGAGTTGAAAGAAAAACGAGATAATGTAAAGTTCAAAGAAGACAAAGGTATATATCCAGTGTCTTTTCTCCACCACCAACTATCATTCTTTATAGTCCCCATTCAAAAAGTTTATCATATTTGTTCTGAGTTGAAAGAAAAACGAGATAATGTAAAGACCAAAGAAGACAAAGGTATATATCTAGTGTCTTTTCTCCACCAACTATCATTCTTAAACCTAATGGTCATTGTTTCTTTTGCAGTCCCCATTCAAAAAGTTTTGAAAATTCATAGAGAACAACAAAGTAAAGAGTGCCAAAACTAGAAAAACACATGAAGAAATGCTTGGACCAAAAAGAGAAGTACTTGGGGGTGGTCTCATTGATGGAATGGATTACAAGAAAATCATGTTGCCTCACTTCATGCGTTCTCTGATGAATTTGAAGGACGATAAATTTTATGCAGTTGCATGTTATTGGTGCATTGATTTTGAATGGCATAATGCCATCTAGAGTGCTCATCATCATCAAACTTTCTAACATTTACAATGATCCAAATTTAGGAGTCACTGTCATTCAGAAGATTATCTCTGAGTGGAAAGGAGATTAATCAAGTGTCTCTATGTGCAGTTAAATAATACTACTAGGAGAACAAAAATCAAGTGTTATTAGCTTACTTGAATATATTGGTGCAAAAGAAAGTTTTCAAGAAGATAAAACTAGGTTTTTTGTTGGTGGGGCACACACATGATCAAATGAATCAGATGTTTAGCAGGGATTCAAAAGACGAGGAAGAGTAAGGTGGGGATGATGAGGAGGATGGCCTAGCCTAGGCCCACCAGTCCCTTTGCATTTTTCCATGTATATTTTGTATAGGCACAATGACTTTTTGTACTGAATAGCTTCATAGATACACACGATTTTGTTTCAAATGTCTTGTTTATTTGTAAGTACATCTCTATGCATGCTTTTCAGAGATCAATCAAAACAAATATGCTAGTGTTGGGCACTTCATCTGGAAGTTTGATGCATGCCAAGACATGCACAAATTAAAAAACCACCTTGTAGGTTGCATAATGTAGCCTCAAGGAGAGCTCTCTATTTTTTTATTAGATGTACAGGTGTGGCCATGGTTGCAGCTATACATACGACCACATGTGCAGCCATGTTTGTAGCCATGTGTGGCCACATGCATGGCCATACACATGACCATTTGCATGGCAAACTAGCCACGTGTGTGGCCATGCTCATGGTGGCAGGCACAAGCGCCAACCCACTCAGCTGACCACATTATTGGCCACATATATAGCATTTTGTTTTTCTCTTTTTCTTTGTTTATGGGTGTGGCTATGCTCACAGGCCATAGCCCCTATCCCTTGGGGTTTAGGTTTAGTATACGTGCTTTGTACATGCATAAAGCATGTTCTCTTTATACATGCATAAGGCTTTTATTCCTTTTATGCCTAAGCTCTTATGCATAAGGGACTTAGTATACGTGCTTTGTACATGCATAAAGCATGTTCTCTTTATACATGCATAAGGCTTTTATTCCTTTTATGCCTAAGCTCTTATGCATAAGGGACTTATGCATATACCTTACAGGCTCTCATACATAAGGCTTGTGCGTCAAAAGCATAGCCTTGGCATTGCTCTCATGTTTGCCTCATTTTTTTGTTTTGTATTGTAAGTCTCACGTTTTTTTAGCCTAACTCTTCTCTCAGGGGGTTTACTATAAGTAAACCTTATGTATCACGTGTGTTTAAAGCCTATTTTGCAAATCCCTTATCTGTGAATTTTTCATGAAACATCCCCTTTTTCTATTAAACCTATGAATACCCCCTTTAAATGGTACCTTTCTGTATGTAAAAATTTGTAAAAAGGGGATTTTAAAAATCCCTTCTATTGAACCCACATACTACGCTTACATATTTATGAGTGACCCCCCCCACACCCCCTAAGGCTCTTCTCAACCATATCTTATACATAATCTATATTGCTATTTATGCTTTTCTTGTTTGCACCCTTGGGTGTGTGTTAGGGTTTAGGGTTAGTATGCACACTTTTTATGCATGCTCATAGGCACACTCTCTTATGCATAAGCCATTAATTCATACTCTATGCATGCATAAAGTATGCATAGGCCAGGCTTTTCCTTATATATATGCTCTTAGATGTGGCCATGGAACACAGGTTCCTCTGTAAGGATGATCCCAAATTTAATCAACTATGTAAATCTATACATAAGCCTTAATGTCATAAATATGTATTAGTCTCTTTTCATTAAGCTTAAGGTGTAAGTATGTATACTTTGTGTAGAGGTTGTCGTCTTATGGAGGGGGTTCATCCAGTACTACATAACCTCCTATACTAGAGGATGACACCTGGACTTGCAAAGTTTCTATGTATCACAAGATGCTTGGAACCAATTAAGCTAATGGTAAGGAGTAGAGAACTTGCATGGCTCTAGCTTATCCCCATCTTTTATGCTGGCCTATGTATGAGAACTTTTCACTTCACCACAACCCTCTCTCTCTAAGCCGTTACCCCACCACTCTCTAGACCCCTCTCACATGCACTATGCTGATTCCTCTCCCCTTCACTCCTCCAACAACCCAACACACCCTTGCTCCCTCTGATCCTCCCACTGCCCATGCTAGACCATGCTCACATTGACACAACCATCTCCTAAAGTGCGAGTGGTTCATAGAGCCGGTAACATTCTAGTGCATGTGGTGGGGGGGATGCCTTGTTTGTTTGGATCAGGTGATTGGTCACCTTCACCTAGACATGATGACGAGGACTGCGGGGATGATATTGTTTATTCTTCCTTGGGTGATAATGGTGGCCTTTTATGGATGATATGGGGAAGAGGTTTTACTATACCTTCCACACCAAGGGTTGAATGAAACATACAAGAATGCCTTCAAACCATTGGGGGAACATAGAGATAGACTCTGTTTATGTTGTCCAATGCATGTATGAGCGGTTTCCTAATCCCCCTACCATGAGTTTTGCTGACCTTTGGGCTAGAGACTGCATCATAAAGATATTTAACAACAAGAGGTCATGCATAAAGAGATGCATGAGGGAAGGAAGAGGCATGCTAGCTCAATGCTTAGCAAAAGAGTAGAAGAAGGCAATTAAGGATGTGAAACATGACAAGCAGTACCCACAACAAAAGGCGGTGCACCATTTATAATTGGACAAGTACGGTGCCACAAAATATGGATCCAAATGAAAGGTAGCTTGGATTTCCAAAGTCATGAAGAGTTGTTATATACATGTGGTTTCTTATGCATTGCTAAATATTTATCATATTTTTTATCCATTTAATTTTATGCATTGCTACATGTTTGTAATTGTAGGAAATGACAGTTGGGTTGCACCCTAAGAGAATGGGAGAGAACATTATCACATACGTCATATTGAAGCTAAAACTTGGGAGTGGCTTAAACAAGAGGGAGATGTGGAGACCGATGATGACATCCAAAGAACTCGGTGCAACCTCAAGGGATGCTACAAGAAAATCTATGTAGAACGTGCATTCAGTGGTATTAAAAAAAACCAATTTTGGCTTGGTAAAATGACTCCTTTTTCTTAATAAACTTTACGGATCATTTTCCACGAAGGTGCCATTTAAAAATCCCTTGTGTAATTTTTTTAATAAATTTATCTTAAAAAGTCCATTATCTATGAACTTTGGCCTGATAAAATGACTCCTTTCTCTTAATAAACATAGATTTTTTTTCAAAGTGCCATAAAAAACCCTTATGTAAATATATTTTTATAAATTTATCTTAAAAAATTAGCTAAAGAAACCCTCCTTAATGAACTCACGTTATAGGCTTACTTATTTCTGGGTGGACCTCTCGAGGCTGTAACTATACAGTGAGTAATTGATCTCGCATGTACTTAATTTCTTTAAAGATTTATATGAGCATGTTTTAGCCCTGATTCTATATCCTCTTTAATTATGTAATGTAGGTGGAGAATGAAAGTGGCCAGGTGAAGGTGGTGGTGAGGAGTTCGCGGGGTTATAGATGATGCCAACAATGAGGAGAAGGAGAATGAATGTAAGATTCCTCCCCAACCTCTCAAGAAGTCCAGTATCTTCCCCTGTAATCAATTCCCTCTTCAGAAATATAAAAGATCTTGTTTCTACCTATTTTGGCCTAGAGAGAGAAAATCTTCTAGAGAGAGATGATTCAATTTTTAAATATTTTTGGATGGAAAATATCTCATCTTATTAAAATAAATTTTCCTAAAATAGAATTTCAAAAAGAATTTCAGAAGGTGCATTAGAAATAAATTATAATCTATTCAAAAGGCCTTATCCTAAGGGTCCAGATTTTCTGAAAATTTTAAATTAAGGTTCCTATGGAACAATAAGATTAATCCAAATGTAGGGAGGAGGTAAATTTAAGAAATAAAGAAAATCCCCCCAAAAATGAGTAAATACTCACATAAGATGAAGTGGACTAAGGACCAAAGGAAATACTAAAAAAATGAATTTTTGACACCTCAGAGTGGGGATTCCCCCTCATGAAGTAGGCGCCTTTTTTCCATCATTGCTTTTGAATTTTAAATCAATAAAATTAGATATTTCATCTCTCCTCTCTTGTAATTCCAAACTGGATCCAAAAAGTGAACTAAACTGACCCAAAAATGGTCAAAAATTGACCAAACTGATTTGGAAAATTCTAGAATTTTTTTTGCTTGGTTAGAAGCTCACTTTTCCTATAAATAGAAGCCTCCCCCTTTGTAGAAGCTTAATAGTGTTTTATGCACTGTTACTCTACTCCTCCCCAGAGCCAAAAACAGTGAATTTATTGATAATTCATTAGTTTTTGACCATTTCCTCTTCAAAAGAATTGGTGGCCACTCTTGTTGCAAACAAGAGTAGATCCCTCAAACCATCAAGCCAAAGGAAAGAACACAAAAATTCATGTAAGCTAGAAATCCTACTTTTTCTTTATTCCATTTAATGGTTTTTTAATTTTTATTTTCTTTAAAATGAAAAATGATGTTATGCCTCGTTTGGAAAGGCTTTCCCCCTCTCTTCATTCTTGAATTCTTTATCCTAGATATGTAATTAAATAGTTAGAATTAAACTTTTCATATTGTTTCTCTTTAAAAAGTGAAATTTGATTAGTTTAGAATGCTTTAAACCATTTTGGGATAATTTCTAAGTAACTTGAGAATGAAAAAAAATTAAAAAATGGTTAGCCATACAAAGGAGGTTATGGCAAAATTTTCTTAAACTTTGTGAAATAAGTTTTATCTTTTATTATTCAAAAAGAGTAATCCCCACCGTTTGTGTATTAAAAGTGTTATTTTCATTCTATGCATAGAAAAATGCATATTAGAAATATTTTTACTATAAAAGTGTTATTTCCATTAGAATTAATTTCTATGCATAGAAAGATGCATATTGGAGAAAAAAAATTTAATTCTAAAAGTGTTACTTTCATCAAAATTGATTTTTATGCATAAATAGATGCATAAAAGAATTTTTTTATTATAAAAATGTTACTTTCATCAAAATTGATTTTTATGCATAAAAGAAATTTTTTTAATTATAAAAGTGTTACTTTCATCAAAATTGATTTTTATGCATAAATAGATGCATAAAGATTTTTATTATTATAAAAGTGTTACTTTCATCAAAATTGATTTTTATGCATAAATAGATGCATAAAAGAAATTTTGTTATTATAAAAGTGTTACTTTCATCAAAATTGATTTTTATGCATAAAAGAAAGTTTTTATTATAAAAGTGTTACTTTCATCAAAATTAATTTTTATGCATAAATAGATGCTTAAAAGAATTCTTTTTTATTATAAAAGTGTTACTTTCATCAAAATTGATTTTTATGCATAAATAGATGCATAAAAGGATTTTCTTTTATATAAAAGTGTTATTTCCATAGAAGTTGGATTTTATGCATATAGAATTTTTATATCAAAATAAGAGTTCTCTTTAATCCTATGTTTAAATCCCATGAATATTGGTAAATGAATAAGTAAATACTCTGTGAGAGAAAATTCTACCGTTTCATATTCTCTAGGATGGTAATGAGAAAACTCAGAAAAACTATCGAAGTCGGAATTTTAGATAAATGATTAATTTATTCCTCATAGGAATTCGTGTGATTAGTTTTGAATTCAGTGAAGCAAATACTCAATGAATGAAATTCAGTAAAGTAGTAATTGAAATATTACCCTTCGAGAAAGATAGTTCAGGGAGAACCTTTCCAGACTCAAACCTGGAATCAGACTATGACCAAGACAGAACTCCTTCGTTAGTTTCAAGAAAAGACGATGTGAACTGTTCAGGAAAATTCACTCAAATCACCCACCACCGAATATGAAATCAAGTTAAGACCCTTTGATTTGGATCTGAGGATCAAGGTTACAGAATTCATAAAATTCTATTGGAATTCAGACCTACGATCTAGAAGTATTAGGATACGCATTTAAGATATACTCATTATATTCAAAAGAAAATCAAAAATGAAAACTTGCATAGAAACCCTGTTTTCTTAAAGAACTGTCTTACACCAGAATGCTGGGGAGGGAGCATTTGGTATATGTATTTTTCTAAGGGAAGTTCAGTTGCAACAGCTGGTGGGGAGTGTTCAAAGGACGGCTCACACGATAAAAACCTGCCCAGGTCTTGACCAGCCTTGGTATGGTGAAAAATGGTGTGCTTTCGGTACGATGGGTAAAGGCCGACGAAGCGGTCCCTGAGTGAAGTGCCACGACACTTAAGGAGGATCCTAGAGGGTTCTGACCAGGCGATGCAGGGGCTCGCGGTGCTTAGGACACCCATGCGTATGTCATGGAAGATATATATTATATGATGGACCAATGTTTATTGTAATCTGTTTTACTGACCAGCTGGTCTCCGGAGAGTCTAGAGTGATACTCTTTTTTTTTGTGAGAAACAAGGATTGAATGGAAATTTTGAGTTATGACATCTGTAACCAATAATTGTTTGTCAATGGATTGTTTTATAAGTTAAAGTTTAAAGAGGAGTGTGTGCGTATCTATATTCTAAAGCAAAAGTTAAGAAAGGCAGTCAATTATGGGTGGGTGAGTACTTGTCTGGTTCTACCAATTCCAGTGGTTGGCTAACCCATGGACTGGATGGGGTTAGGCTGAAATCAGTAGAGTTTTAATAATAAAATTGATTAATAGGAATACGTTTAGAACTCGAGTAGTTAAATAAAAGCCTGAAGACTTCTCTAATGAATAGATCAATGGTTGTGCCTGATTCAATTAGGAAAAAAGCGTTGATCCCTTCAAGTTAAGTTTGTAATAGTTTTCCTTCTATCTGGTTTATTCAGATGAAGGTTAGTTCAGTATCTTGACTTCGTTAGAAAAATTTGTTAAGAAAATAAAAATGGTGGAATCATCCCCGTTTTTCGAGCATGGAAAATTTTCTCGGATTCGGTTTTCGGAATGACCACCAGCATAGTCTCGTGCCCAGATATTCGAGGGCAAGGCCCCAAGTGGGAAACCCTACCCCACGCATGAGGAAGCTGCTTCTGCCAGCTACCGAGAATCCGGTGTGCGGAGGGGGTAGTGGGATCTCACAGCAGTTGGTATCAGAGCTCTGTTGTAAATTTACGTAACAGCAACAAAAATTGCTTAAAATTTTAAAGTAAATCTGGGAAATAATGTTTTTTCTTGTTAATATTATGTTGAATGAACTTCAAAAATTGAATTGGAAATTTATAGATGGATACCTTGAATTTATCTGTCATTCTTGAACTCTCCCAGAGTCAAGATATGATAGCCTTTGCATTCGAGCACCTCATCAACTCCACTACGACCCGAGTAAGCAAAGTGAGACTTGCATGTCATTTTGAGAGTCTTTACTTTCCTTATCCTGTAGAGCGACGTCGGTATATGTGGTTCTTTGGAAGACAATGTATTAATATCAGTACCAATCAGTGTTAGAGGCTCAGGCAAAATATTTCCTTAGCCATGATTCTGATAAGATTAGGGTTTGTTCAGCATGTACAACTCTTTAATCATTCACCTAGGAACTTCAGAATTTCATGCAGAGTATTTAGGCTTCTTAGCCGCTTTATCCCTAGAAGTAGAATTACAGCACCTCTTTCTGTAATGAATCGTGCGTACCATGGCATGTCTCCTTTGCAGTTTTGCTTCTTTATACATATACGATTGAGGCAGTGACTTTGGAGCCATGATGCTCTATGTATATATCTCAAACTTTTGATAATAAACGATGTTTTGCAAAAAAAATTCCAATTTGTTTTCATAACTGTGAATATGGTTAGTAAAATTATCAGAGTAAATCTTGTTTCAAGAAGTATGATGAAATAATTATCTGTTTAAAGAATAAATTATAGAAATTAAATAATCATAAATCTATTGTCAAAGTTAAGTTGACGAAAATCTCCTTTTGTCAGAATCATGAGGCGCACGGCCCGTGTAAGGCAACCAGATCCTCTAACCGATGTGACGAAGAGTTAGATCCGGATGTTCGAAAAGCACTGCACAGATCCCAACCTGGTCCCTTCAAGGGTGAAGGGGAGGAGTTAGGTGAAGTAGTGGAAAAGTGGATTGAGGCTATGGAAGAATACTTTGATGTAACTGGCTACAATGAGAGAAGAAAGATGGCTCTCGTCAGGTTAAAGATTGTGGAAACGGCCAGGGTCACTTGGAGAAATCACTGCGAGACTAACCGCCTTGAACGAAATACCCAAACCTAGACTGATCTTAAAGCTTACCTTAGAAAGAGGTTTTGTCCTGCGGGCTTCCTTGAAACTAAAATGAATGAGTTCTTGGAACTAAAGCAGGATAGCCAAACAATTGAAGAGTACCATCAAGCTTTGCCCTTCTCCTCAAATATTCTCCACAATTGGATGAAGAGCAGCTGATGTGGCCAGGTTCATTCGAGGAATGAACGAGCCATTGGACACCTTAGGAAAGAATGCCAAACGTGTCTCAATGGCCGAAGTAGTAAGAATGGCAAAGGACTTTGCCAAAGGATTTTTGGTTAAGGTCCCGCTGAAGCTTGCACCCTCTAATTTTAAAAGATTCCAAACCCCGGGAAGTACTTCAAACTTTCCACCCCCAAAGAGGTAGTAAGGTCCAATTCAAAATCAGGATGCGAGAAGATTTAGAAGTGAAGGAAGACCCTTCCCCCAGAACACTTTCTCATGAGCCCCACCTCTTTCAAGGATTCAGAGGGATGAGCTTAGAAGTGAGAACCGGTGTTTTGGATGCCAGGGTTTTGGTCACCAGTTGTGAAAGACTGCTCGACTCCTGCCATATCAAGGGGACAAGGAAGTTAAGGACCCAGAGTGCACAGACCAATCCCTTCGTATCAGTCAAATCAGGGTGTCCTTCCCAGAATTGGGGTAACCAAAAAGAAAGAGTTCTGCCCCAATCTACAGTAGCCAGAGCAGTCACAATAGCAAAAGTAGTGGAAGAGGAAAGAGGACAAATTTATGTAGCGATTGAAAACCAAGGGCCAAATGGTCAATTCTCAGTCATCCATACTCCAGCTAAGTATCAGGGTAAGCCTTTTAAGCTTTTGATTGATTCAGGCAGTACTCATTCTTTTATTTCCCCAGGATACTTGTGTAAGCTAGTCTTAGATATCAGGGAAACCTATGCAAGTTGAATTGGTGGGAAGATTCTTTTCACTCACCTCCTTGAGATAGATCATATTCAGTTCAATCTAGATGGGAATTTAATTGACTGTCAGTTCAGAGTTATACCTTTGGGAGTTTTCGATGGGATCCTTGGAATGGATTGGCTCCACAAAAATCAAGCTAACATTCACTGTCATAATGGAACCATTTCCTTTTGTGACCTTCACGGAAATAAAGTTCAAGCAACCGAAATTTCAGGATCCCCAAGTCTGCAATTAGTAAAAGCTTCTAAGTTACTAAAAGGACTTAGAAAGAAGCACCTTATTTATGTTATCAAAATGAATCTAGTAGACTCAAAGTTAAAAGCTAAAGAACCTGAATGGTTAAGTGATTATGATGATTTATTCCCACCAGAATTAACTGAGATGCCTCCGATTTGGGAAGTAGATCATGAGATAGAATTGACCCCCGGAGCTTAGCGAGTAGCCGTGTGCACGTACAAAATGCTAGTTCTTGAAGCCATCTAACTCAAGGAACAGCTTAGAGAGCTCTTAGAACAAGGGTTTGTAAGACCCAGTGTTTCACCTTGGGGTGCGCCAGTTCTCTTTTAGAAAAAGAAAGATGGAACGCTAAGACTCTGTGTGGACTACAGAGGTCTCAATCAGCAACAGTTAAGAATAAGTATCCTATCCCCAGAATTGATGAGCTTCTGGATAGGCTAAGTGGAAACCATATCTTCACAAAGATAGATCTCAAATCAGGGTATTATCAGATCAGGATTAATGAGCAAGATGTCCCAAAGATAGCCATCAATACTTGGTATGGGCATTATGAATTCATTGTCATGTCGTTTGGATTGACAAATACCCCAGCTACATTCAATCGCCTAATGCAGGACATTCTCAGAGAATACTTGGATGATTTTGTTCTTGTTTTCTTTGATGATATTCTGATTTACTCAAAGAATGCAACTAACCACCCATGAAGCTCATGTCAGAAAAGCTCTTGAGATTCTAAGGAATCACCAACTCTTTGCAAAAAAGAGCAAATGCACTTTCTCTGCCGACCATGTTGAATACTTGGACTTTCTAGTATCCAAAGATGGAATTTCTTCAGATTCCGTAAAAGTCCATGCAGTCATAGATTGGCCTGAACCAAAAAGAGTGAAAGAAGTCAAGGGATTCTTGGGATTGACTGGCTGGTATAGAATTTTTATACCAAAGTATGCTCTCATAGCTTCCCCCCTGACTAATCTTCTCAAGAAGAATACCTCATTTCAATGGTCTGCCAGGTGTGCCAGAGTGCTTTTGATAAGCTAAAGATTGCCTTGTTGAGATATCGAGCTCATCTAGTGAGGCGGTGGACACTGATGACCCGCCTGGGGGATAGGCCCCACACCTACACCACTGGCATGGTTGGAGATCATGGGTGATATGCGGCCAGTGGGATGACAGGCTATGTGACAGCCATTCTAGAGAGATTGGCATAGTTATAGCACCTGCTCATTTAGTTAGATTTACACTATAGAGAACCCTATTATGTATTTGGTTGAGTACCTTTCATTGTGTGTACTCTTATCTTTGTATATGGTGTGTTGAGTGTTGAGTGAAGAAGAAGAAGGTTTTCAGCCTCTCACCTTGTGTGTTCTCTCTTAGGGTTTTGTGAGTGTGTGTGTGTGTGCTTGCAAGAGCTCAAGCTCTCTTCTCCCCTGCATCTTTTTATCGTATCAGAGCTTGGTTCATGCTAAGGGCTGAGCTGCAAGCAAGAGAAGCACAGGAAGCGATACTAGGGTAAGAGCTTCAACTACTCTTCCCTGTTTGTGTTGGTGACTACACCCCCCCTTGTTGGGAGCTCTACGGGAGGCACCGGCAAATGATCTCTGATTGAGGAGCTTTCTTCATGGGAATAAAGCTATAGGGCAACTATATTGTCCTATCGGACTACATTTATTGAGCCAAAAATGCGTTTCGGGCGCGTCAGGACCTCCGTTTTTTAGAAAGCAGGCAATTTCGAGCACTACGGGTAAGTCATCGATTCTCTGTAGAACTCTGTTTTAAGAACTGCAGGAAGACAGATTGGTTGTGTAGACACTGTGTGTGCTGCAAGGAGGTCAACAGTTGCCATTGTGGGTGTATGTATGCACATTGAGGTCACTGGTTGTGACATTTGAGTGTACTACAGTACCGGTGCAGAAAATATAGCAGTTTGTGCAGGACAAACCAAGTGCTATTTCTAGTAAATTTGTGTGTCTGGCAAGATGTCATTGATCATCTCCTCCATGACATTCTCTTCCTCTATCTCATGTGGAGGAAATCCTGATCTTCCAAATGTAGTGAACATGCTCCACTTTCCAAGTGCTCCTTATTACAACGCTTGTATTCCTTCCTCAAGTTTCCCCCAATGATAGAATAATGAGGCATATTGTGTAGTACTTGTGCACGAATGTCCATGCCCTCCTCATCCTAATGAACCATATTTAAAAATAGCACTCAACATTACATATTGCAAAGCGCAAGGAATTGGCTTACAACATCAAGTTGACTGGCATTGGTTTGAACTATCCCTATTTTCTAATATGCTCCAATGTTACTTGACATTCACGTACACAAACATTCTTGCATCTTGCACATGAACAAGTGATTCTTCTTCGCAAACCACTCTGGACCTCCAGTTAATGGTGACCCATCACTATTGAACTAGTAGAAGACATTTGTACCGGGCACAAAAAGTGTGCAATTAAAAAACTGAATACGAATACATGCACTAAATTTAGCAATGTCAACGTTATATGCATAGGCTTGCTCTATGGACTTTACCTAGTGTCACTATAAGCATCGCTAAGCGTCATTTTTAGCGGCGCTTATAGAGTGACGTTGAGAAAATTAACTTTTCGAGCCTGCGTTGCCTATCTTTCTCTCCCCCAAAAAATTTCCTCCACTACTTCCCTTGAGTTCCTGCACTGACTCCTCCATTCCATCAATCTAGCTCCCCTCACATGTATTTGTACTCTTTATATTCCCCTTTTTCTTCCCCTTCCCCTTCGTCTTCATGAGACTCTTTCTCTTCTTCCCCTTCCGCTTCCCCTTCCCCTTGCTATTCATCTTTCTTTTCCTATCCATCACTCTACAAGAGATGGCATGACCTAATGATTAGGGTTTGCTTCTATTATGCTTAATCTAATGATTAATAAGAAACATAAAGAGATTAAGATTAATGCATAGACCACTAACCTTCTTCTTTAGCTTCTTCTCCTTATCCTTTTTATGTCAATCCTCTCCTTCAATTTCACCCAAAAAGAGGTAAGCCCTCTAATCATTTATGCTTTTCATCTATCTATTAATGCACCCTTGCGTGTCGAGTTTAGGATTAGCTTAATACAGAGATTAAGCTCTATGCATAGAGCTTAATGCATAGATAAAGCTTATGCATTAAGCTCTATGCATGGAGCTTAATGCATAGATTAAGTTCTATGCATAGAGATTAATCTATGCATTAAGCTCTATGTATAGAGCTTAATGCATAGATTAAGCTCTATGCATAGAGATTAATGCATAGATTAAGGTCTATTCATAGAGCTTATAGATTAAGCTCTATGCATAGAGATAAATGCATAGATTAAGCTCTATGCATAGAGCTTAATACATAAATTAAGGTCTATGCATAGAGATTAATCTATAAGCTCTATGCATAGAGATTAATCTATGCATTAATCTCTATGCATAGATTAAGCTCTATACATAGAGCTTAATGCATAGATTAAGCTCTATGCATATAGATTAATCTATGCATTAATCTCTATGCATAGATTACGCTCTATACATAGAGTTTAATGCATAGATTAAGCTCTATGCATAGAGCATATTGCATAGATTAAGCTCTATGCATAGAGATTAATCTATACATTAAGCTCTATGCATAGAGATTAATCTATGCATTAAGCACTACAACACATCGGGGGCGCAGTAGCATTTTTGGAATGAAAATATTGGGTGTTTTCACGATGCTCAGCAGTGATATATCGCTACTCCGCAGCACTTTTTCGCAGCTCAGCACAATGCAATATCGCTGCCCAGCAATGTTTTTTCACAAGCGCTGCTTATTAGCAACATCTATAGCAACGAGAAAATGCTGCCATACTGTAAAAATATCCCGCTTTTTGCCACTTCTTTTGTCGTCGTGTAGTTTTATCTTTTTTTAATACAATAAACTTGTACTCTGTGTTTTTTTTAATAGGTTTTTGCCTTGTCTATCACTTCTACCTCTCCTACCCTATCCTCCTCAAGCTCAAGCAAGGTATGTCTACTATTTTCCTTCATTTCCTATGCAAGCAAGCTTTCCATTAAAGTTTTCTTGTGAGTATTTCCCTTCTCTTTCTTCTCTTTTAAGTTTTTCTTTTCTTCTTTTTTCCTTCTCATTGAAGCCTAACCCTAGCCCTAGCTGAAGCCTAACCCTAGCCCTAGCTTCTACATAAAAACCCTAATAAAGAGATTTGATGGAGAGCTCTCAAATCAAAGCTCTCTATTATGTTTTCTATTTAGAAGCTAGGGTTAGGGTTAAGCTATAATGAGAAGGGAAAAGGAAAGATTCAATAAGTTAGAGCAAAATCTTTCATTAAGATTTTTACTAAGATCAGGGTTTTGTATATGCTTTCTATTAGGGTTAAGATTAGGTTTACTAATACTTTTTTTCTTTATTTGGTTTGATTTTGTAGATTATTCACACATACAAGCCCCGTAAGTTTTAGGATTTGTTATTTTTTCTCCCCTACATGGATAGCATAGCTCTCCTCTCTAGAGGTGGCCATATACCTTAGCCTTATGTAGTATGAGGCTAGTGCATAAAGCTTATGCATTAGCCTTATGAATAAGCCTCATACATAAGGGTAGTGCATAAACCTCATGCATAAGACTTATGCATTACCAAATGTATAAGCCTCATGCATGAGGATTATACATAAGGTTTATGCATGAGACTTTTGCATATAAAGCCTCATGTATAAGCCTCATGTATATACATTGGCCTTCTGTATAAGCCTCATACATAAGGGTAGTGCATAAACCTCATGCATAAGACTTATGAATCACCAAATGTATAAGCCTCATGGATGAGGTTTATACATAAGGTTTATGCATGAGACTTTTGTATAAAGCCTCATGTATAAAGCTTACGCATTAGCGATAAGCCTTTATGTATGGCCTTATATATAAGCCATATGCATAAGCCATGTATAAAGACATATGCACATGTCTTATGTATAAAGCTTATGCATAAGCCGGATACAGAAGCTTTATGTATGCCGGTAGCTTCCTACGCATGCCGGTAGCTTTATGCATGCCGGTAGCTTCCTACGCATGTTGGTAGCTTCCTATGCATGTTGGTAGTTTTTTGATGCATGTCGGTAGCAATCTACACATGCCAGTAGCTTTTTGATGCATGCCGGTAGCAATCTACGCATGCCGATAGCTTCCTACGCATGCCGGTAGCAACCTATGCATGCTAGTAGCTACTACCGCCGACATGGATAGGAAGCTACTATCGACATGCATTGGTAGCTTCTGATGCATGCTGATAGCAACCAACGCATGCCGGTAGCTTCCTATGCATGCCGGTAGCAACCAACACATGCTTCCCGATGCATGTCGGTAAGCAACCAACCCATGCCGGTAGCAACCAACACATGCCGGTAGCTTCCGATGCATGCCGGTACTTACCAATGCATGCTGGTAGCAACCAACACATGCCGGTAGCTTTTGATACATGCGAGTAGCAAACAAACACATGTCGGTAGCTGCCTATGCATGTTAGTAGCTACTACCAAAACATGCCGGTAGCAACCTATGCATGCCGTTAGCTTCCTATACTTGTCAGTAGCTTCCTACGCATGTCGGTAGTTTCCAATGCATGGCAACCAATGTATGCCGGCGGTAGCTATGCGTTGGTTGCTACTAGCATGCGTAGGAAGTTACCGACATGCATAGGAAGCTACCGGCATGCGTTGGTTGCTACCGGCATGCGTCGGTAGCACCCTACACTTGCTGGTAGCTTCCTATGCATGCTAATAGCACCTTACATATGCCGGTATCTTCCTATGCATGTTTGTAGCTTCCTACGCATGCCGGTAGCAACCTATACATGCCGGTAGCTTCCTATGCATGCCGATAGCTTCCTATGCATAAGAATTTTAAGTATTTATGTTTTTTCTTGGATAGATGGCAAATAACTTAAGACGTGATGTTACACATGAAGGAGGAGTTGATATCTCGACAATATTTGTAAGTATATATTAGCCTCACATTGTATCTTATCATTTAATTAGAGAAGGTTATCTTAAGTAATAACTTTCTAAAATGTTCACTTGTTTGTACAACTGTGACTTGAAGTAGTGGACCACCCCCTACGCAAGAGGAATATGATTTTGTATTACAACGGGGTTTGCAAGCTCTATTTGATAAGGTACAAGATGAAGGATGGATTGTTATTACTGGAGCAGATGCTTGGCAAACATGGTAAGTAAGTACATTCCTAAACCCTAGACCTCTTTGTTTTAGTAAAACTGATTCTCACTTGTGTTAGTTTTATTGTATTTTAGGATCATATAACTCGAAACAGTGGTACAAACGTAGCTACCGATAGCAATGGAAATGTGAGAAGTGAAGGGGCTAGAGCTACAACAAGGAACAATACCAATTGCACAACATGAGATCTAGATAGCCCCCAGCTCCATAGGTTTTTATTATGCTTTATCTTGTATATGAGTTTTTTTGGAAACATACACTTATGTAATCCGCTAAGTATTGTAATTGAATTTTGACATTCCTAAAACCATGGTTTGCAAATGTCTTTTATTTTTGGTATTTGTAAGTTTTACATTACACTTGCTCATGTGATGATGTGAAGTTATGTTAGTTTTACTATGTCTACATTAGAAAAAAAATAGCTAGGGGCAGACTGGGGAGTTTTGTGCATCCTCCCCAATGTGCCCCAGCTTCTTTTTATTCTACAGTACATTCTTTACTCATCAGTAGAGTAGCGAAACTAGAAGCGTTATTTCGCTTTGCTAAGCAGCAAAAAAGCGTTGCTAGTTTCGTTTTGCTGAGCAGTGAACCTATTGTGCAATGAAAATAACAGCGATATAGGCCCAACATCTCCACAGCCTTCTAGTTATAAAAGCGTTGTTATTTTCGCTGATGCTAAACCCTCATTCTGTTATAGTAGTGAATCTCTATGCATAGAGCTTAATCTATGCATGCATTAAGTTATATGCATAGAGCTTAATCTATGCATTGAGCTCTATGTATTAAGATTAATACATAAACCTTTATGTATTAAGATTAATGCACTTTACACATTGAGATGAATGCCTTAAGCTTAATGCGTAAAGATTTAATGCATTAAGATTAATACATAAAGCTTAATGCATTAAGATTAATGCATAAGCTTTATGCATGAAGCTCTATACATAGATTAAGCTCTATGCATAGATTAAGCTCTATGAATAGAGCTTAATGCATAGATTAAGCTCTATAGATTAAACTCTATGCATAGAGATTAATCTATGCATTAAGCTCTATGCATAGATTAAGATCTATGTATTAAGCTTAATGCATTAATATTAATGCATAAAGCTTTAATTCACTTTATGCATTGAGATTAATGCATTAAGCTTAATGCATTAAGATTAATGCATAAAGCTTTATGCATTAAGCTTAATGCATAAGATGAATGTATTAGCTTTATGCATTAATTTGAATGCATAAAGCTCTATGCATTAATCTTAATGCATTAAGATTAATACATAAGCTCTATGCATTAATCTTTATGCATTAATGTTATGCATTAATCTTAATGCATAAAGCTTAAAGCATAAAGATCAATGCATTAAACTTAATGTATAAGATTTATGCATTAATCTTAATGCATAAAGCTTTATGCATTAATCTTAATGCATAAATCTTAAAGCATAAAGATTAATGCATTAAGATTAACGCATAAGATTCATGCATCCATTAATTAATAATGCATTCAGCTCTATGCATAGATGGAGAGTATAAGCTTTTTTTAGCATATACTGTTTGCTAGTTAGCATACAGTATATGCTAACTAGCATATACTGTATGCTAGTTAGCATACGCTTTATGCTAGTTAGCACACACTATGTAGAAGCTTGTTAGTAAACAATTATCATATACTGTGGTAGTTAGCATACAATATATGCTAGTTAGCATATATTGTATGCTAGTAAGCACACGCTATATAGTAGCTAGTGAGTATACATTTAGCATATATTGTGCTAGTTAGCATACCCTATATGCTAGTTAGCATACACTATATGCTAACTAGCATATATTGTATGCTAGTTAGCATACACTATATGCTAGTTAGCATACAATATATACATTTAGCATATACTGTGCTAGTTAGCATACCCTATATGCTAGTTAGCATACACTATATGCTAGTTGGAATATACTGTATACTAGTTAGCATACACTATATGCTAGTAAGCACACAATATAAATTAGGTAGTTAGTATACAGTTAACATGTACTGTGCGAGTTAGCATACAGTATATGCTTTTTAGCCTATACTATATACTAGTTAGCATACTATATATGCTAGTTAGCATACACTGTATGCTAGTTAGCATACGCTTTATGCTAGCTAGCACACACTTTGTAGAAGCTTGTTAGTCAGCATATACTGTATATGCTAGTAAGCATATACAGTGTGCTAGTTAGCATATAGTATATGCTAACTAGCATATACTGTATGCTAGTTAGCATACGCTTTATGCTAGTTAGCACACACTATGTAGAAGCTTGTTAGTAAACAATTATCATATACTATGTAGAAGCTTGTTAGCATACGCTTTATGCTAGTTAGCACACACTATGTAGAAGCTTGTTAGTAAACAATTATCATATACTATGGTAGTTAGCATACACTATATGCTAGTTAGCATATATTGTATGCTAGTAAGCACACGCTATATAGTAGCTAGTGTGCATACAGTTAGCATATATTGTGCTAGTTAGCATACACTATATGCTAGTTGGCATATACTGTATGCTAGTTAGCATACGCTATATGCTAGTTAGCATACGCTATATGCTAGTAAGCACACAATATAAATTAGGTAGTTAGTATACAGTTAACATATACTGTGCGAGTTAGCATACAGTATATGCTAGTTAGCCTATACTATATACTAGTTAGCATACTTTATATGCTAGTTAGGATACACTGTATGCTAGTTAGCATACGCTTTATGCTAGCTAGCACACACTTTGTAGAAGCTTGTTAGTACACAATTAGCATATACTGTGGTAGTAGTAAGCATACACAAGATACAAAATAGAATAAAAGACCATGACGCTCTGTCAAAAATTGAATGGCATGCTGTTATAGATTGCTTCATAATCTTCGGGGGTGATTGTGTACATTTGCCTTCTCTTTTGCATGTGTTTCATGGGTATCTTGATACAACGTACAAGATTTGAAAGTATGTGAACAACAGGTTGATTGTAGTCTAGTTTGAAGGTGTATGCATTCACTTGATTGTAGTCTAGTTTGAAGGTGTATGCATCCACTTGCTTGTAATACAGTCCTTGCATGACATAAGAGCCTTTGTCAATTACATTGTTCCACTCATCAATGTAACCCTGTTTTGCCTTTTCTTTTACTGCAATGCACTTTACCAAGTAAAAGTCTGCATTCTCATCATTGGTTGTAGCATCCGGATTCACTGCGAAAGTGTCACCAACACACAAAGCACTACTTAATGCATCATGGTGGCCTTCATACACGAATTTTTCATATCCAATGATATGTCCTTCAAGGGCATCATCAGTCGGAGTGTCTTCTTCATCCTCAACTTCATCAGACAATGGCATCAGAATGTGATAATCCCAAGGCTGCACATGAGACTTGTTAGTGCAGCGATTCCAACTATGGTTCATGCATGCATCACAAAAGCATGCCAATGGTCTTGTGGCAATGGCAGTTGTATCCTGCCGGTTGTGATGACCACGAAAAGCATGCAAGGTGCGAGACTTCTCAACCGTGGCACGATTCCATTTAACCTCCCTGTTTACATCACCTACTTTGATCTCCCAAAACACACGGGCACATTCCCTTTCTTTTAGAGGATATGATGCAGCTGCTCCCTTTGATAGGTTGGCTTGGCAATAGGCAACCACATTTGCAGCACACTTTAAAGTGTCCCCATCAGGCTTCAGCTGTTCATGTGTCAACGATCTTTTAACAACTACGCCTGCACCGTCATGCTCTCCCTTGCCATGTCCTGATCCAAAGAAGAACCAGCTCATCTCCATTCTAGTCAGTCCAGCATACCTTGCAACAAAATAGAAAGGCCTAGCAGCCTTAAACTGTGAGGCAGCACCATCTGATCAGACCCAGTGACGTTTTGGAGTGACACCTTCTCTCTGTAACCAGCCACAATGCAGCATAAAACAATGTTGGACAAACAATGTGTCATGCACTTTGTCATCTGATATGAAGAAGTGGATTTGCTTGACTACTTCCCCTTCCCTGCGGTAGTATGTTATGTGCACAAAAAATAGTTACTTGACTTGAGTGCCAATGCATGGATTGAATCTCATTTTTCTCCTTGAATGCATAGTTTTCTGCAAAGTCTACAACCGACACAACCACATCGTCAGGAAATCTAAGAATACAATCCTTGTGAACTGTTGTGCTTGCCATCGAGCGATATAGTTATGTTTGATAAAAACCTTCAGCTTGGTCTGTAAGAGTTGAAGAAACTCCCAACACTGCATTTCTTTAGTCACAAGATCTTTTCTCTTTTTTTTGTCTCCGTGCTTATCTGTTGCCTCCATATATGCAAACAATTTTACAAAGATATTCTTACCTAGGCTTTGTGTCTCTAAGCAGCATGTTTCTAGCTTTTTCACACCACATTTCTTACATTCGCCCATCAAACACTCACTATTGTGGTAACCAACATCTATCTGCTTCGGGTAGAGAACTGACTCCCATAGATGTGTGACACCTTTAAAAGTTTGACATAAAGCCATGCAACCCCTGCTAGTTTCATCACCTCTGATGCAAACGCTGCATGTACATCTGCATTGGGCTCCATGCAGCCCGAATGACTGAGACCGCATATGGTTAAGTGTGTCCTTTAAAAAGGACATCTGCACATGATATTCGCAGCAGCAGCATGTGTATCTATCTTTCAGCCGCCGTCGCCGTACAAAAAATGGCTTCATCATCTCAAACATTCTCATACCTATTTTGCAATCTCCAGGGATGCTTTTCTTTGAATCTGTAAAAGAGCTCAACCTGCAATTATGAGAGTTAGAAGGCGGTTATTATGCTAGTTATGCTAATTAGTATACATGCCATGCACGAAAGCATATTGTATGTAACCAGCACTTATAGTATGCTAACTAGCACTTACAGTATGCTTCCATGCATGTGCAGTATGTTAACTAGCACTCACAGTATGCTAACTAGCACTTGCAGAATGCTGACTAGCACTGACTGTATGCTAACTAACACATTCAATAGGCTAATTGGTACATTCAGTATGCTAAGTAGCACATTTATTTAGCTAATTGGTACATTCAGTGTGCTAACTAGCATAAACAGTGCTAACTAGCACAAACAGTGCTAAACTAGCACAAACAGTATGCTAACAAGCACATTCATTATGCTAACTAGCACATTCAGTATGCTAATTAGCACTTACAGTATGCTAACCAGCACTTAAAGTATGCTAATTATCACTCACAGTATGCTAATAAGCACATACAGAGTGCTAACTATCACTAATCATATGCTAACTAGTACTTACATTATGCTAAGATGCACCTACATTATGCTAACTAGCACCTTGAGTATGCTAACTAGCACTTAGAATATGCTAATTGGCACTTACAGTATGCTAACTGGCACTTACAGTATGCTAATCAGCACTTAGAATATGCTAACTAGCACTTAGAGTATGCTAACTGGCACTTACAGTATGCTAATCAGCACCTATCATATGCGAACTAGCACTCGCAGCATGCTTACTAGCATTTACATGCTAACTAGCATGTAGAGTGTGCTAATCAGCACATAGAGTATGCTAACTATCACATTTACATGCTTGCAGTATGCTAATCAGCACCTATCATATGCGAACTAGCACTCGCAGCATGCTTACTAGCATTTACATGCTAACTAGCATGTAGAGTGTGCTAATCAGCACATAGAGTATGCTAACTACTAGCATACACAGTCTGCTAACTAGCATTTACAATATGCTAACTAGCACTTAGAGTATGCTAACTGGCACTTAGAGTATGCTAACTGGCACTTACAGTATGCTAATCAGCACCTACCATATGCGAACTAGCACTCACAGCATAGCATTTACATGCTAACTAGCATGTAGAGTGTGCTAATCAGCACATAGAGTATGCTAGCTAGCATACACAGTCTGCTAACTTTTACAGTGTGCCTCCAGGTATGGCTTGTATACTAACTAGCATGTAGAGTGTGCTAATTAGCACATAGAGTATGCTAACTAGCATACACAGTCTCCTAACTAGCATTTACAGTGTGCCTCCAGGTATGGCTTGTATACTAATTAGCATTACTAATATGATAGATAATGCACTTTGTAAGGTGATCAACATATTGAAGATTTGAACTAGCATATATAGTATAGCATGTTCTAGCATGTAGAGTGTGCTAATTAGCACATAGAGTATGCTAACTAGCATACACAGTCTGCTAACTAGCATTTAGAGTGTGCCTCCAGGTATGGCTTGTATACTAATTAGCATTACTAATACGATAAATAACACACTCTGTAAGGTGATCAACATATTGAAGATTTGAACTAGCATATACAGTATAGCATGTTCTAGCTAGAATAAACCATAAACAACCACAGTGTAAATAACAACCAGTATGCTAACTGTAAAGTTTCACATGCTTTTTAGTGTACTCGAATAATGGTACTTTGGTTAGATCAATTACCTGAGGTTCATCATACAGGGTGCTTTATGTAATTTTTTCTCCCCATCCTCTTTCGACAAACATCTTTTTTGTTAGTAGGGGATACACGTGTCTCATCCCTCCAAAATGTGTAAACCAACTCTTTCATTTCATCTGTGATTGTGCTACGACGGGCATGTTTTTGACATACAGCCAATGAAAACATTCCACCGTCAACATTCGATGTCACCCGCAATTTAGCCTTGTACAAGCATCAACGCGGAACTTTAAGGAGTCTCGAGACTTTTGACATTTGCATGTTCTCCTTTGAATTCAACATCATGGACAATGCTGTATGCTTCAAATACAACTCCTCATTATAGCTTGGCTGCTTTACATGCGCCAAGGTGTTACGAACATTGCACATGATTGCACTTTGAATAGTAGACTCCTCTGGCACACTGCTTGCACGACAGGATGATGAGATACTAGATTCCAAATTTCTTGCTTGTCTCTGTACTAATTCCTTCAGTCCTCCTCTTGAACAGTGCCACAATCTCAGACGAGATTTTCTTCTTCTTTTCCTCCTCAAAAGCAAGCTCTCAAACCTGAACCTGCTTAAGTTTTTTCTTCTCTCGTTGTTTCCTCTTTCTTTGTCTCTCATAATCCCTAATGGCAGTACAAGTTGGGTCCTCCAAGTTCGGATTCATTGTCTGTAAAGGATCCCTTCTGCTACCTTCATCTGCTGCCCTTGAACGCGCAAGTAAACCTACCAGATCAGATTGCAAGGTATGGTTTGCCATAACTCTATGAGATGGGGAGGAAGTGGGCTACACAGAGAGAATGCGAGGCAAAGGGAGAGGGTGAGACTATTTGAGCAGCATCACTGAGAGAGAGAGAGAGAGAGAGAGAGAGAGAGACAGAGACAGAGAGAGAGAGAGAGAGAGAGAGAGAGAGAGCTTGGCTTACACAGATCATGGAGAACCTCGAGAGAGCAAGAGAGAGAAAGACACAGAGACAGAAAGATAGAGAAAGAGAGAGAGAGAGAGAGAGCGCTCATCCACTACACCATGACTTCAATAACTGAAAAGATGCTACATTTGAATTTGGCGCCGAGTAAATTTAACATTAATTATGGAAAGTTTATTTCAAAATGGACATATTCTTGGCTCTCGAATGTATGCTAACAAGCACTACTAACTAGCATTGTCCGGGACAGCATTTTTTGTGCACGTTAACATGCTTCTACCCTTGAGTTTACCTTCTATCTCTCTTTCTCATTTGAGCTTGTGGTTGCACGTTAGCTTGTGTTCTTGCTTGCTTGCATATTGGATTGCTAGTGTATGTAAGTAGGGATAGTAATGCTCTCATTTCTCCTCTTCTCTACCTTCTCTTTGCTATCCACCATGTCCCTTTTGCATGCTAGTTGCATGAAGCAAAGGTTGAGCTCTCTATAGCTCCCTCCTTCTTGCTAGCTGCCTAGCATTTGGATCTCTTCTTGGGTGACACAGGAAGAGGTGGACTGAGCCCCTAGCGGCTTCACATCGAGGAGTTAACCCTCTTAGGGTTGGCTAAGTGCAACTCTCCGAGCTTGACTCCTGCATGCATCCTTCTTTTCTTCTTTCTCTCTTGTGTGCAAGGTAGCATGTTATCCTTAACATCTTTGGCGCCACTGCTGGGGAATGCATTTAGCTTAGTGTCCTCCACACTATTCATTTGCTAGTGCCTTTGATTAGCCTGGTTGGAGTGCAAATCCACTGGTTGGTTGTTTAATCTTATTTTTTTTAATTTTGTGATGGTGATTTCCTGGAGAATTGGAGGTTAATCAAGCATTAGAGAGCAGGAGAAGCAGGTGAGTACCCTCACATTGCCCTTAACATTCATGCAAAATCATAATTTTCTGTGCTTTTTTCTTTAAGTTTGCATTCTAGCTTAATCAACTAATTAATCTCAATTTGTTAGTTTCAATGATGCATTGTAGGCACCAATAGATAGCTAGAGATTAGCTCTATCTCCCTATTGAAACAAAAACACAAAAAAATAGTGGAAAAACACCTGAATCAGCAGGAGATTGAGGAAAAAACCACGCAAAACTACATTCTGCTTAGTTGTTCTCAAAAGAAGCAAATGCTCGTTCGCTTATCAGGCCAACGGCCATGGCACATTTGCCACGTCTGTTCCATTTCTCAATTGACCAAATCTGCCAAGATTTCCTACCTAAATATGGTAGATGCATTAAAATAGGAATAATTACATTAAATTGAGCATAAATTACATTTAATTGCATTCAATCTAGGGTGTTTAACTGTACATTTAATTGCATTCAATCTAGGGTGTGTAACTATACTATCAGAGAATATTCAGGGCGTCTGTTAGACCTACACCCATAAATCCCCAGACAAATCTTAAAAAAATTCCAAATCTGACACTGCAAGTGCCGCACCCATTCGCTCCTCATCTCAAAGTGAACACCCGTTTAAGAGTTCAATTGCAAGTGCATGCCGTGCCATTCTACAAGCATACGCTCGTTCATTTTGCATTTTGAAAGTGAATGCCCATTCGTTTCAAAGCATACAGCCATTCCATTCCTCCAAAAAAAAAAATTCCATAGAGGGGTTCTACATAGCAACTCCATATTTCCATGCACCTATGATCGGGTAGATTGGTGTGAAATAACCCTCTTTTTGACAAAGCAAACTCTCAGGAAGCTCCTTCACTTATAAGGTCAGACCTATCAATACCAAGTGGAGTCAAATGGTGCTTGTTATCTTTGACAGTACCAGTGAAAGAGCGAAGACCACCTAAGCGCAGGGCGAGGGACTCTAGACCTCGAAATTGGAGAGCCAAAACTTCAATGCATGAACAAACCATCTATCCAAGAGTAAGCTCCTACCTCTCCCACACATTCTCAAAGAAGTCTTACTTCGAGGCTTTCTGATTTTATCATGGGAAATACATAGTCAAAACAACCGCAACCCAAGGCAAGGGGCATGGACCAACCATAAGCATGTGAGCCCACTCCGTCTCTAGATCCTAAGTGAAAGCCAACAAACCTAGAAAGAACCGTTAGTCTGGAGAGCCGTGCCTATTTCAGGTATAGCTGATCAATATAGGGCCCAAGGACCAGGGGGCCAGGTTCGTCATCTCAAGGACCAAAAATGTCACACCAAAGGGAGAAGGTCTACCCAAGCCCTTCGCATCAACTTGGTCCACCTGTATATCAGCAGGTAGTATCCACCACAAGAAGTTTATCCTAGGTACCACATGGGACCACAAGGTGCACATTTAAACCCACCTATCAAATAGGAGCCTCCTATGGTTTAGTATCCTCTTGGCCCTGTTCTTCCACCTACCCTTCCATAAACTACTCATGTTCTATGGCAGGGCTAACACCAGAAATATTGAGATTGGCCATGTAAATAGGGAGGGGGTGGCTACAGGTGTCACACATCTAGCACCAGTGCAACCTGCACACCAGCACCAAGATTAGAGCAGAATAAGCCCACTAACATCTCAAAACTTATCCACAAAATTTGATGGGACTGGGGATCCAATCCCACATTTAGAGATGTTTAATCAAATCTGCAATGCCTTCAGCCATGTAGAAGATCAAGTCAAGGTGATCGCCTTCGGCCTGATGGTGGTAAAGCAAGCCAATGGTTCATGTCCTTGAAGACTGAGGACAAGGCCACCTTTGAAACTTTGAAAGAGGCTTTCAAGGTTGGGTATTCTCACCAAGGTACCAGATGCAGCCTAGTTGAGCAGCTACATAACGTAAGGCAGAAGGAAGGAGAAACCATCAAAGACTACATTAATAGAGCTAGATATCTCCACTCGCGTTGTAGTAGTGCCAGAGACAAGTTCTCTGATGAAAGGTTAATAGGGAGATTTCTAGAGGGTCTTGACGTGCCTTTACACAACTCATTATATGCCTTGGGACATACCTCCTTTGAGAAATGCTGCAAGAGTGCTATGGATTTTGAGGACAATTTCAAGGAAACACGTTCCCGAGAACTCCATGAGGGCACATCAGAAGCTTCTTTCAAGACTACTAGCACAAAGCCTAATGGGAAAAGCAAGGAGTCCACATCATGACAAGATGTAGAGAAATTGGCCATTGCTTTAATGTAGCAAATGACCCAACAATGGAGAACTGATCGAGGAGGCCAACCCCATCTTTGTCCAAAGAGAGACCTTGTATGGTACCCAGTTTGTTGAGCTAACCATACCGGAACAAAGTGTCCACATCTGAGACCTCGTCCTAGCCTCTACTGTACATATTGCGTGAAATGGGGTAATCATGAGGTCTCCAACAACTATCATCACAAAAAGCTTCCTTAGCTAGAGCTCTACCCTCAGGCATTGCTTTGCCAACCCTAGGCAACCACTAGCCTTGTGTAAGGTCCCTCCCCCCCCAAGCCATGTATGTGTCTCTTTTAATATAGATTTCAAGAAGGAAAGAGAGGGCACTTAGAGAAGAGTGATACAATAAGGAAACATTAGGAAAGTGAAAGAGTAAAAATATTAGCTCCAAAAATCTAAAAGAAATAAGAAGACAAGAATAGTTCTATTAAGAGATAAGTATCTCCAAAAATAGAAATTCGAATCTAGGTGATAGGAGATCATACTTAGAGTACTTTTACATATTTAGAGTCCATGCACACTAAAAACATAAAAAGCAATACGTTTCTAGGTGGCACGTTTGCGGCTATATACAGACTTTTTTTGCCTATTCTACCTATGCTAGCTTGTAGACCAGATGCATTCCGGTTCTTTTGAGTGGTTACATGATCATATTTTGAGTATTTATCAAAGAGTTATAGCCAAAAAAATTCACTAGTTCTGTCAAGGTCTCTACACAGGAAAACTGTAAGAATGCAGCTCTAGTAGACCTTAAGATGCATATATCCCTTCATTCTTGTCTAATTTCTTGGAAAAGAAAGCTAGCTTGCTATGACATTTATGAGAAAGATACTACTACTCCATAGCTTTTCTTTTAAAGAAAGAATAGTATGACGTAACCTTGTAAGAGAAGCCACAAGGTGATTCTAGACCTTAAGATGCATATATCCCTTCATTCTTATCTAATTTATTGGAAAAGAAAACTAGCTTGATATGACGTTTATGAGGAAGAGACTACTACTCCATAGCTTTTCTTTTAAAGAAAGAATAGTATGATGTAACCTTGTAAGAGAAGGCTACTTTGCCATAGACCTTCAAAAGAGAGAAAAGTCAAAGTACGAGTAAGAGGAGATAAAGCTTGGGGATGATCGGATGATTTCAATCCTAAGAGAAGGTATTAGAAGACTCTCTATTCTCATATATCAAGTTTTGAATCTCTTATTAACTAGCAAAATACTGTTATAAACGACAAATTTCTATTAGGTGTATATATTTTTGTTTTTCAATTATATATCATTCTTAGGGGTTGAGGTATGTCCCGGCTTCTCTATTAATTGTTAATAGTGATCTATTTGATTGTAGTTAAAGTTTTTATTCTTTTAAACAACAGCATATGCCTTAATAAAGAATGTCTTATCGCAATCTCAAATTGAAATGCTAAAATCTTTGTGGAAGGGTTGTTTTCTTAAGAAGGTAACATGGATTCTAGTCCTATGGTTTAATTGAGTAAATGGATTGTTATCTTGGTTAAAGTAAGGTACAGGTACAACTTCTCCCTGGCTTGACGCTACCCCATTCTTGTGCTTGTGTAACCCAACGGCGGAGATGTTAGTAAGGCCCAGAGTCGGCCCATGGTATCCCTCATACCAATGGGAGAATGAGGTTTGCCGATTGAGGCGAGTAATTGTGATGCTGCCTAGTTCTGAGGACCCAAGCTAGTGCGGTGAATAAGCCCACCCTAGCACGTAGACATCCCTCTAAGGATCGAGCAACGAAGGATCGAGCAACGAAGCCTGAGGGGGCGACAGGCCAGCTTGAGTCCTCGCCCCTGCAACCGATGATGAGGTGTATGGTCCCGTATGGTTTTGCCTAGCATGTAGAGACTGGAAGGTCGAATTCTAAATCATCGGTAATATAAAGGAAAATAATAAGAGAGCCGGTTTGGCTTGTATGGAATTGATTCTTGTATAAACTTTTTTCTATAAATCTTGTATTTGGCATTAATATATTTTGGAAAGAGGCTATTTTAACGAATCTTGTGAAAGCGTCTTAATTAAAGAACATGTTTATTTATGTCAAACAGTGTGGTAAGATTAATTAGAAAACAAATTGATACGTGTGTAGGGTGGAAAGTGAGAAGATGGAATGCCTCGATTGCACCATCCTACGGACAGATGGACCCGATTAGTCGGGTAGCTTTCCAACAGATTAAGTGAAAGCCCTATGCTAGATAAAAGGTTCTCGGGCAACTCTATTCTAGAAGACCAGGCTAGCAGGTGTGCCTTGCATGGATGAGGAAAAAAGCATTGTCTCTAGAAATCAAGATTAGTAGATGCCCAAATTATGATCAATTACCCTATGGGTGATTTGATTTTTAGAAGACCATGCTTCCCCTTGCGGGATAGGACTAGGTCTTACCTACAAATCGTATCCTTGAATCTCTGCATGGTCAAGGTGTCGACGAGTAAGAAAGGCATGTAAGATGCCTCCCCAGCCCCTCAAGATGTCCAGTTTGTTCGCCTGTAATCAATCCCTCAAGCCAAAGGAGAGCTTACAAGCTCCATGTAAGTTGATTTTCTTACTTTATTTACGAATTTTAATGAAAAACCAATGGTTTTTCTAATTTTTATGTTTTGCAAATGATTGAATTAAATTCAATTGCTATGCCTTTGATGAAAAGGCCACCCCCTTCTCTTCTTTACATTCTAACCTTTCTTTATCCTAGAAAGATTAACTAAGTGTTTAATTAAACTCTTCTTATTGTTTACTCTCTTAAACTTAGAAAATTGTGTAGATTATAATTCTATAATTCTAAATTGGGTTAATTAAGTTAAGTGAAGAACGATAAAAATGAGAAATGGTCAGCCATACAAAGGAGGTTATGGCAAAATTTTCCAGAATTTTGTGAAAAAAAAAAGTTTATTTTTATGTTATTCCAAAAGAGTAAGTCCCACCATTTTTGCATCTAAAAGAAATATTCTAATTACTCCATGTACATATTCACCTATGAATATGCATAGATATCACTAATATTAATTTTATTAAATTTTATTTCTATGCATAGAAAGATGCATAAAGGATTTTTTTTAATTATAAAAGTGTTATTCTTATTAAATTGGATTTCTATGTATAGAAAGATGCATAAAGGAATTTTTTTATTACAAAAGTGTTATTCTTATTAAATTTGAAAGATGCATAAAGGAATTTTTTTATTACAAAAGTATTAAATTTTATTTCTATGCATAGAAAGATGCATAAAGGAATTTTTTTATTACAAAAGTGTTATTCTTATTAAATTTTATTTTTATGCATAGAAAGATGCATAAAGGAAAAATTTTTTAATTACAAAAGTGTTATTCTTATTAAATTTGATTTCTATGCATAGAAAGATGCATAAAGGGAATTTTTTATTATAAAAGCGTTATTCTTATAAAAATTAATTTTTATGCATAAAGAAATTCTTTTTATTTTAAAAGTGTTATTCCTATTAAATTTGATTTTATGCATAAAAGGATTTTTTTATATAAAAGTGTTATTCCCATTGAAGTTGATTTTTATGCATAAATAGATGCATAAAGAATTTTTATATCTAAATTATAATTCTCTTAAATTCTATGAGTATTTGATAATTGAATAATTAAATACTCTAAGAGAGAAATATCTATCATTATATTCACACGGATTGTAAAAGAAAAATTCAAGAAATCTATCGTGATCAAAATATTCAGATAAATGATTAATTTATTCCTCATTGGAATTTGTAACTAATTTAGAAATCGGTTAAGTGAATATTCAAAGAAAGAAATTCAGTAAAATAGTAACTGAATTATCAAACCTTTTTGAGAAAGATAGTTCAGGAAAAATCTTATTCGACTCGAACCTTGAATCATCAGACTATGACCAAGACCAAACTCTTTCGTTAGTTTCGAGGAAAGAAGGTGTGACCAGTTTAGAAAATACACTCAAAGCTCTCGCCAAATCTGAAACTAGGTTTGAGACCCTTCAAATTGATCTATGGATCAAGGTTATAGAATTCGAGAAATTCTGGTATGAAATTCAAAATTCTGATCAAGAAGTTTTGGGGATACTAATTCAAGAAATATTCCTTTTATTCAAAAGAAAATCAAACTGAAAACTTACTTGGAATTTCTTTGATGATATTCTGATTTACTCAAAGAATGCAGTTGACCATGATGCTCACGTCCGTAAAGTTCTTGAGATTCTAAGGAAGCACCAACTCTTTGCAAAAAAGAGCAAATGCACTTTCTCTGTCGACCATGTTGAATACTTGGGCTTTCTGGTATCCAAAGATGAAATTTCTCCAGATTTTGCAAAAGTCCAAGCAGTCATAGACTGGTATGAACCAAAGACAGTGAAATAAGTCAGGGGATACTTGGGATTAACTCGTTGGTATAGAATTTTTATACCTAAGTATGCTCTCATAGCTTCCCCCCTGACTAATCTTCTCAAGAAGAATACCCCGTTTCAATGGTCTGCCAGGTGTCAGAGCGCTTTTGATAAGCTGAAGACCGCCTTGGTAACCAATCCCATTCTGAAGTTGCCAAATTTCTCTCTACCCTTTGAGGTAGAACTGATGCCAGTGGTTTTGCCCTAAGAGGTGCGCTCATGCAAGAAGGTCATGTAGTGGCCTATGAATCCCGAAAACTCGGAACACATGAGAGAAATTTTGCTGTCCCCCCATGACCTGGAGCTACTTTCAGTAGTCTATGCTCTGAAGTTGTGGAGACATTACCTACTGGGTCAAAGATTCACTTTGATGAGACAGATCATCAGAGCTTAAAGTGGATCTTCACTCAGAAGGATCTCAACATGCACCAAAGAAGGTGGATGTGGACGCAGACCCTGCAGGAATTTGATTTTGAAATCAAGTACCGCCCAGGCAAAGAAAATGTGGTAGTAGATGCCCTCAGCAGAAAAGCCTCCTTGCTTGCAATCACAGTGGTGTCAAATCCATTGATTAATGAAGCAAGAGAGAAGATCATGTAGAATAGATTCTTTGGCCCTATTGCTACCCTACTTATGCAGGAAAGCAAAACTCCTCAGGAATTGAACCGAGCTCAAGGGTATAGCCTGGATGAAGGAATTATGTATTATAATAGCAGGCTATGCATTCCCAATGATGAGGGAACTAAGGGTCAAATTCTGAATGAAGTCCATGATAGCCTTATATCAGAACATCCAAGTTTCATCAAGACCTACATGTATGTAAAGAAAAGCTTCTTTTGGCCTGGACTAAAAAAGGATATACTTAATCATGTACGTCAATGCTTGATATGTCAAAAAGTCAAAGCCGAGAGAGTAAAAATGCCTGGGAAGTTACATCTATTAGACATTCCCTAGATGAAGTGGGAATGTATCAAAATATGGATTTTATTACTAGACTACCTTCAGTGCAATCACGTTACAACTCCATCTTTGTGGTAGTTGACAGACTAACCAAAGTTGCCCATCTGATTCCAGTAAAAGAAACCTACACTACTGTAGTGGATGTGGCCAGAGTGTTTCTCAAGGAAATCTTCAGATTGCATGGCCTACCCAAGAGAATAGTAAGTGATTAAGATCCCAAATTCACGTTAAGATTCTGGACTACATTCTTCGAAGCAATAGGAACTTTCTTGGATCTCAGCACAGCTTACCACCCCGAAGTGGCTAAGCTATCTGCACCTAGTCGAATTCGCCTACAATGCTTCTTATCACCGAAGTATCGGGATGAGCCCTTTCAAAGCTCTGTGTATGGACAAGACTGCCTAACACCATTAACTTGGTCCGTCGACCCATTGATTAGGGGCAAGATGTCAAGACAAATGCTGGACAACATGGAGCAGCAGATGCAGTCAATCCGCAAGGATATAAAAGCTGCCCAGGATAGACAAAAGTAGTATGCAGATAAGAAGAGATCAAGTAGGAAATTCGAAGAAGCAGATATGGTCTTCATTCGAGTATGCCCCAAAAGAAGTTCTCTATCTCTTGGGAAGTACAAGAAGTTATCTCCCAGATACTGTGGGCCATATTTGATTACAAAGAAAGTAGGTGAATTAGCCTATTATTGGAATTTATGGCCCCTCTACATGGCTTTAGTAGTGGACCTTAGTAGATTATTTCTCTAAGGTTTAGTAGCATGGCTTTAATAGTGGACCTTAGTAGATTATTTCTCTAAGGGTTAGTAGCTCCTTTTTGGATGGTCCTATTTTCAACTTTTTTATATGCCTTAGTGGAGAATCTCTACTTCTTGCACTCTACTCTAGGCTTTGGGTGCTCACTTCTAGGCAAGTGATAATCATCTTGATTAGGTTTAGATCCTAATCTCCTCCTTAATCCTTTTGTACTTCAGCCTATTTAAAGGCTCCTCATCTAATGAAGAACATACTTAGCTTTTGCCTTATTCACATTGTCATTATGCTCATATGATTTGTCTTTATCTAATCTAGCCATGCTTAAGCATAGTCTTGCTTCCTAGTTCTTAATCCTTGCTCTAATCATGTGCTCAATCCATCCTTGAGCTCCCATGTTTTCTAACATGGTATCAGAGCTGTGTAAGTCACCCCCAAGCTATGTGTAGTCCCCTAATCTCATTTGCTAATAATCTCTCATTAATTAAGTCACTTTTACCTCTTCTCACCATAGCCCATTTGCACCCACAACTAAACTTTGCCTTGCTGTGCACAAACCACTTCAACAATGATCAAGACATCTGTAACCAGTAATTGTTTTGTCAATGGATTGTTTTATAAATTAAAGTTTAAAGAGGAGTGTGTGAGTATCTGTATTCTAAAGCAAAAGCTAAGAAAGGCTTTCAATTATGGGTGGGTGAGTACTTGTCTGGTTCTACTATTCCAGTGGTCGAGTGGTGGCTAACCCATGGACCGGATGGGCTAGAATCAATAGAGTTTTAATAATAAAATTGATTAATAAGATTACGCTTAGAACTCGAATAGTTAAATAATAACCTGAAGACTTTTCAAATGAATAGATCAACGACTGTGCCTAATTCAATTAGGAAAAAGCGTTGATTCCTTCAAGTTAAGTCTGTTGTAGTTTCCCTTCTATCTGGTTTATTCAGATGAAGGTTAGTTCAGTCTTGACCTCGTTAGAAAAATTTGTTAAAAAATTTAAAATGGTGGAATCGTCCCCATTTTCTAGGCATGGAAAATTTTCCCGGTTTCGGTTTTTGGAATGACCACCAGCTTAGTCTCGTGCCCGGACATTCGAGAGCGAGGCCCCGAGTGGGAAACCCTGCCCCGCACAAGAGGGAGCTACTTCCGCTGCCAGCTCGGGAATCCGGTGCGCGAAAGGGGCAGTGGGATCTCACAGTTGGTATTAGAGCGCTGTTGCAAATTTACGTAACAGTAGCAGAAATTACTTAAAAATTTTAAAGTAAATCTGGGAAATAATGTTTTCGCTTGTTAATATTATGTTGAAGGAACTTCAAAAATTAAAAAGTCATAAAATTGATTTGGAAATTTATAGATGGATACCCCAAATCTATCTGGCATTCCTAAACTCTCCCACAGTCAAGATATGATAGCCTTTGCATTCGACCACCTCATCAACTCTGCTATGACCTGAGTAAGCAGAGTGAGACTTGCACGTCATTTTGAGAGTCTTTACTTTCCTGATCCTCTTGAGCGACGTCGGTATATATGGTTCTGTGGAGGACGATATATTAATGTCAGTACCAATCAGCATCAAAGGCTCAGGCAAAATATTTCCTTAGCCATGATTCTGATAAGGCTAGGGCTTGTTCAGCATGTGCAACTCTTTGATCATTCACCTAGGAACTTCAGAACTTCACACCGAGTTTTTAGGCTTCTTAGCCGCTTTATCCCTAGAGATAGAATTACATCACCTCTTTCTGTAATGTGAATCGTGTGTACCATGGTATGTCTCCTTCGCAATTTCGCTTCTTTATGTGAATACAATTGAGGCAGTGATTTTGGGAGCCGTGATGCTCTATGTATATATCAAAAACTTTTGATAGTAAACGATGTTTGCAAAAAAATTCTAAATTATTTTCATGATTGTGAATATGGTTAGTAAAATTATCAAAGTAAATCTTGTTTCATGATGTATGATGAAATAATTATCTGTTTAAAGAATAAATTATAAAAATTAAATAATCATAAATCTGTTTTGTCAAAGTTAAGTTGAAAAAAATCTTGTTTTGTCAGAATCACGTGGCACGCGGCCCATGCAAGGCAACCGGATCCTCTAACCGATGACGAAGAGTTAGATCCGGATGTTTGAAAAGCCTTGCACAGATCCCAACCTAGTCCCTTCAAGGGTGAAGGGGAACAGTTAGGTGAAGTAGTGGAAAAGTGGATTGAGGCAATGGAGGAATACTTTGATGTAACTGGCTACAATGAGAGAAGCAAGATGGCTCTCACAAGGTTAAAGATTGTGGAAACGGCCAAGGTCTCTTGGAGGAATCACTGCGAGACTAACTGTCTCGACCAGAATACCCAGACCTGGACCGATCTTAAAGCTTACCTTAGAAAGAGGTTTTGTCCTCTGGGCTTCCTTGACACTAAAATGAATGAGTTCTTGGAACTAAAGCAGGATAGCCGGATAATTGAAGACTACCATCAAGCTTTTTCCCTTCTCCTCAAAGATTCTAATGGCCAGGTTCATTCGAGGAATGAACGAACCATTGGACACCTTAGTAAAGAATGCCAAACCTGTCTCAATGGTGGTTGAAGTAGTAAGAATGGCAAATGACTTTGCCAAAGCCTTTGTAGTTAAGGTCTCGCCAAATCCTACACCCTCTAACTTTAAAAGATTCCAAACCCCGGGAAGTACTTCAAACTTTTCTCCCCCAAAGAGGCAGTAAGGCCCAATTCAAAATCAGGATGCGGGAAGATTCAGAAGTGAAGGAAGACCCTTTCCCCAGAACACTTTCTTAGGAGCTCGACCTATTTCAAGGATTCAGAGGGATGAGCTCAGAAGTGAGAACTGGTGTTTTGGATACGAGGGTTTTGGTCACTAGCTGAAAGACTGCCCGACTCCTACTATGTCAAGGGGACAGGGAAGTAGAAATCTCAGGAGAACTCCAGCTTAGCCATCTGCCTCTGTCCTCCAGAGTAGCCTCAGAACTCCTTCCTAGAACTAGGGCAACCAAAGAGAAAGAGTTCCGAATCAGACTGCAACAGCTAGAGCAGTCACAATTGCAAAAGTAGTGGAAGAGGAAAGAGGACAGATTTATGCTGCAATTGAAAACCAAGGGCCAAACCGTCAATTCTTCATCATCCATACTCGAGCTCAGTATCAGGGTAAGCCTTTTAAGCTTTTAATTGATTCAGGCCAGTACTCATTCTTTCATTTCCTTGGATGCTTACGTAAGCTAGTCTTAGATCAAAAATCAGGGAAACCTATGCAAGTTAAATTGGCAAGTGGGAAGATTCTTTTCACTCACCTTGAGACAGATCGTATTCAGTTCAATTTAGATGGGAATTTAACTGACTGTCAGTTCAGAGTTATACCTTTGGGAGTTTCAACGGGATCCTTGGAATGGATTGGCTCCACAAAAATCAAGCTGACATTCACTGTCATAATGGAACCATTTCCTTCCGTGACCTTCATGGAAACAAGGTTCAAGGAACCAAAATTTTAGGATCCCCAAGTCTGCAGTTAGTAAAAGCTTCTAAGTTACTAAAAGGACTTAGAAAGAAGCAGCGCATTTATCTTGTCAAAATGAATCTGATAGACTCAAAATTAAAAGCTAAAGAACCTGAATGGTTAAGTGAATATGATGATTTATTCCCAGCAGAATTAACAGAGATGTCCCCAATTCGGGAAGTAGATTATGTCATAGAATTGACCCCGAGAGCTCAGCAAGTAGCCTTGCGCACGTACAAAATGCCAGTTCCTGAAGCCATCAAACTCAAGGAACATTTTAGACATCTATTAGAACAAGGGTTTGTAAGACCCAGTGTTTCACCTTGGGGTGCGCCAGTTCTCTTTCAGAAAAAGAAAGATGGAATGCTAAGACTCTGTGTGGACTACAGAGGTCTCAATCAGCTGATAGTTAAGAATAAGTATCCTATCCCCAGAATTGATGAGCTTCTAGAGACACGCTAAGTGGAGCCCAAATCTTCACAAAGATAGGTCTCAAATAAGGGTATTATCAGATCAGGGTTAATGAGCAAGATATCCCGAAGACAGCCATCAATACTCGGTATGGGCATTATGAATTCACTGTCATCCCGTTTGGATTGACAAATTCCCCAGCTACATTCAATCGCTTAATGCAAGACATTCTCAGAGAATACTTGGATGATTTTTTTCTTGTTTTCTTTGATGATATTCTCATTTACTCAAAGAATGCAGCTGACCATGAAGCTCATGTTTGAAAAGTTCTTGAGATTCTAAGGAAGCACCAACTCTTTGCAAAAAAGAGCAAATGCACTTTCTCTACCGACCATGTTGAATACTTGGGCTTTCTGGTATCCAAAGATGGAATTTCTCCAAACTCCCCAAAAGTCCAAGCAATCAGATTGGCCTGAACCAAAGACAGTGAAAGAAGTCAGAGGATTCTTGGGATTGACTGGTTGGTATAGAATTTTTATACCAAAGTATGCTCTCATAGCTTCACCCCTGACAAATCTTCTCAAGAAGATTATCATTTTTCAATGGTCTGCCAGGTGCCAGAGTGCTTTTGATAAGCTGAAGACCACCTTGGTAACCAATCCCATTCTAAAGCTGCTAGATTTCTCTCTACCCTTTGAGGTAGTAACTAATGCCAATGGTTTTGCCCTGGGAGATGCACTCATGCAGAAAGGTCATGCAGTGGCCTGTGAATCCCGAAACTTAGAACGCATGAGAGGAATTATGTTGTCCCCACCACGACCTGGAACTACTTTTAGTAGTATATGCCCTGAAGTTGTGGAGACATTACCTACTGGGTCAAAGATTCACTTTGATGACAGATCATCAGAGCTTAAAGTGGATCTTCACTCAGAAGGATCTCAACATGCACCAGAGAAGGTGGATGCAGACCCTACAGGAATTTGATTTTGAAATCAAGTGCAGCCCAGGCAAAGAAAATGTGGTACCAAATGCCCTCAGCAGAAAAGCCTCCTTGCTTGCAATTACTGTAGTGTCAAATCCTTTGATTATTGAAGCAAGAGAGAAGATCATGCACGATAGATTCTTTGGCCCTATTACTACCCTACTTATGCAGGAAAGCAAAACTCCACAGGAGTTGAACCGAGTTCAAGGGTATAGCCTAGATTATGGAATTATATATTATAATCGCAGGCTATGCATTCCCAATGATGAGGGAACTAAGGGTCAAATTCTGAATGAAGCCCATGATAGCCTTATTACAGGACATCCAGGTTTCATCAAAACCTACATGTCTGTGAAGAAAAGCTTCTTTTGGCTTGGTCTAAAAAAGGATGTGCTTAATCATGTACGTCAATGTCTGACCTATCAAAAAGTCAAGGTCGAGAGAGTAAAAATGCCTGGGAAGTTACATCCATTAGACATCCCCCAGATGAAGTGGGAATGCATCAGTATGGATTTTATTATTGGATTACCCTCACTGCAATCAGGTTACAACTCCATCTTCGTCGTAGTTAATAGACTAACCAAAGTTGTCCATCTGATTCCAGTTAAAGAAACCTACACTACAGTGGATGTGGCCAGAGTGTTCCTCAAGGAAATCTTCAGATTGCATGGCCTACCCAGAAGAATAGTAAGTGATTGAGATCCTAAATTCACGTCAAGATTCTAGACTGCATTTTTTGAAGTAGTAGGAACTTTCTTGGATCTCAACACAGCTTACCACCTGAGACCAATGGTCAAACTGAAAGGGTGAACCAAGTAATCAAAGATATACTTTGGTCATGCTATGGTAAGGAACCCAAGAATTGGCTAAGCTATCTGCACACCTAGTCGAGTCTGCCTACAATGCTTCTTACCACAGAAGTATTGGGATGAGCCCTTTCAAAGCTCTGTATGGACAAGATTGCTTAACTCCATTAACTTGGTCCGACCCATTGATTAGGGTCGAGATGTCCAGACAGATGCTTGACGACATGGAGCAGCATATGCAAGCAATTCGCAAAGATATAAAAGCTGCCCAAGATAGACAAAATTAGTATGCAGATAAGAAGAGGACAGATAGAGAATTCGAAGAAGCAGATATGGTCTTCATTCGAGTACGCCCCGAGTACGCCCCAAAAGAAGTTCTCTATCTCTTGGGAAGTACAAGAAATTATCCCCCAGATATTGTGGCCCATATGTGATTACAAAGAAAGTAGGTGACTTAGCCTACGAGCTTCTTCTGCCTCCTTATCTCAAAGTACATAATGTATTTCATGTCAACCTTCTTAAAAAGTATGTACCAAGCCCGAATCATGTGCTTGATGAGATGAAATCTTAACTTCTTCAACCCAAGGGCAGATGGAACTCCAACTTGAAGAAATCCTTGATGTTCGAGAAAGGTTCTCAGGAACAAAATTCTGAGAGAATTATTGGTCAAGTGGAAGTTCTATCCTTTTAAAGATGCCACCTGGGAGAAAAAAGAAGCCGAACTGTTTGCGGGATTACCCCCAGTTTGCAAGATGAGGACATCTCGCGTTTTTCAAGTGGGAGAGAATGTAAGATTCCTCCCCAGCCTCTCAAGATGTCCAGCATCTTCCCCTGTAATCAAATCCCTCTTCAGAAATATAAAAGATCTTATTTCTACCTGTTTTGGCCTAGAGAGAGAAAATATTCTAGAGAGAGATTATTCAAATTTTGAATATTTTTGGATGGAAAAATATCTCTTCTTATTAAAATAAGTTTCCCCAAAACAAAAGTTCAAAAAGATTTTCAGAAGGTGCATTAGAAATCAAGTATAATCTGTTCAAGAGGCCTTATCCTAGGGATCCAGATATTTTAAAAATTTTAAATTAAGGTTTTGAGAGGCCAATCAGATTCATCCAAATGTGTGGAGAAGATAAATAGAAGAAATAAAAAAAATCCCCACAAAAATGAGTAAATACTCACATAAGATGAAGAGTGGACTAAGGACCAAAGGAAATACTAAAAAAATGGATTTTTGACACCTCACAATGGGAATTCCCCCCTCATGAAGGAGGCTGTGTGGTGGAGTTTAAAATTATCAAAAATTGAGATATTCCATCTCTCCTCTCTCCTAATTCAAGTCTAGTTCCAAAAAGTAAGCTAAACTGACCTAAAAATGGTCAAAAATTGACCAAACTGATCTGGAAAATTCTAGAATCAGTATGCTTGGTTAGAAGCTCACTTTTTTCTTTAAATAGAAGTCTCCCCCTTTGTTAAAGCTTTTATGCACTGTTAGATCCCTCAAACCATCAAGCTAAAGGAAAGCTCCTAGAATTCATGTAAGTTAGAAATCTTATATTTTTCTTTATTCTTTTAATGGTTTTCTAATTTTTGTATTGTTTGAAATGATAATCTGATGCTATGCCTTGCTGGAAAGGCTTTCCCCCTCTCTCATTCTAAAAATCATCCCTTCTTTATCCTAGTTAAGTGCTCTAATAGTTGGAATTAAACTTTTCATATTGTTTCTCTCTTAAAAGTGAAAATTGATTAGTTTGGAATGCTTTAAACCAATTGGGGATAATTCCTAAGTAGATTAAGGTTAGAAAAATTGAAAAATGGTCAGCCATACAAAGGAGGTTATGGTGAAATTTTCTAAAAATTTATGAAATAAATTTCATCTTTTATTAATCAAAAAGAGTAATCCCCATCGTTTGTGTATTCTAAAAGTGTCATTTTCATTCATGTATAGAAATATGCATATTTATTATTTTTATTATAAAAGAGTGATTTTCAATAGAATTAAGTTCTATGCATAGAAAGATGCATATTGATTATTATTTTTATTATTATAAAAGAGTGATTTTTAATAGAATTAAATTCTATGCATAGAAAGATGCATATTGATTATTTTTTATTATAAAAGAGTGATTTTTAATAGAATTAAATTCTATGCATAGAAAGATGCATATTGATTATTTTTTTATTGTAAAAGAGTGATTTTTAATAGCATTAAATTCTATGCATAGAAAGATGCATATTGATTATTTTTTTATTATAAAAGAGTGATTTTTAATAGAATTAAATTCTATGCATAGAAAGATGCATATTGATCATTATTTTTTATTATAAAAGAGTGATTTCTAATAGAATTAAATTCTATGTATATAAATATTCATATTGATTTTTTATTATTATAAAAGAGTGATTTTTAATAGAATTAAATTCTATGTATAGAAAGATGCAAATTGATTTTTTTAAATTATAAAAGAGTGATTTTCAATAGAATTAAATTCTATGTATAGAAGGATGCATATTGATTTTTTATTATTATAAAAGAGTGATTTTCAATAGAATTAAATTCTATGTATAGAAAGATGCATATTGATTTTTTTTATTACAAAAGTGTTGCTTTCACCAATATTGATTTTTATGCATAAAATGATGCATAAAAGAATTTTTTTATCAAAATAAGAGTTCACTTTAATCCTATGTTTAAATCCCATGAATATTGGAAAAATGAATAAGTAAATACTCAGTGAAGGAAAATTATACCATTTTATATTCTCTAGGATGGTAATGAGAAAATTCAGAAAAACTATCGAAGTCGGAATTTAGATAAATGACTAATTTATTCCTCATAGGAATTTGTGTTTAGTTTTGAATTCAGTAAAGTAGTAATTGAAATATTACCTTTGAGAAAGATAGTTTAGGGAGAACCTTTCCAGACTCAAACCCTGAATCAGACTATGACCAGGCATGGGAAATTTTCCCGGTTTCGGTTTTCAGAATGACCACCACCTTAGTCTCGTGCCCAGACATTCGAGGGCAAGGCCCCGAGTGGGAAATCCTGCCCCCCACAAGAGGGAGCTGCTTCCGCTACTACCGCCAGCAATCGAGAATCCCCGGTGTGTGAAGGGGGCAGTGGGATCTCACAGTGGATACTGAAACATGCTCATCAGAGACCACATCCCAGCTAACAACAATCTCATGCCTATCTGGATCATACAATCTGTATCCCTTGGAAAGAGAATTATACCCCATACCTAGGTTTGGTCAAGACCTGGGCAAGTTTTTGCCACGTGAGCCATCCTTTGAACACTCCCCGCCAGCTGTTGCAACCGAACTTCCCTTAGAACACACAAATACCAAATGCTCCCTCCAGGATTCTGGCATAAGACAATCCTGTAAGAAAACAGGGTTTCTATGCAAGTTTTCAGTTTTGATTTTCTTTTGAATACAATGAGTATATCTTAATTCCGTATCCCAAGACTTCTAGATCACAGGTCTGGATTCCCAAGTAGAATTCCTCGAATTCTGAATTCTTGATCCTCAGATCAAAATCAAAGGTCTCAACTTAGTTTCAGATTCGGTGGGTGATTTGAGTGTAGATTACTGAACTGGTCACATCGTCATTTCTTGAAACTGACGAAGGAGTTACGTCTTGGTCATAGTCTGATTCAAGGTTTGAGTCTGGAAAGGTTCTCCCTGAACTATCTTTCTCGAAGGTAATATTTCAATTACGGCTTTACTGAATTCAAAACTAAACACGAATTCCTATGAAGAATAAATTAGTCATTTATCTAAATTCCAACTTCGATAGTTTGTCTGAATTTTCACATTACCATTCTAGAGAATATAAAACGGTATAATTTTCCTTCACTGAGTATTTACTTATTCATTTTTCCAATATTCATGGGATTTAAACATAGGATTAAAGTAAACTCTTATTTTAAACATAGGATTAAAGTAAACTCTTATTTTGATAAAAAATTTTCTTTTATGCATAAAAATCAATATTGGTGAAAGCAACACTTTTGTAATAAAAAATTTAATCAATATGCATCTTTCTATACATCGAATTTAATTGTATTGAAAATCACTCTTTTATAATAAAAAAATAATCAATATGCATCTTTCTATACATAGAATTTAATTCTATTGAAAATCACTCTTTTATAATTAAAAAAAATCAATATGCATCTTTCTATACATAGAATTCATATGTCCTTGCTTCATTGAACATATCCTTTAATATCTCCTTGTTGTTGCCAGGCAAATACTCAGAGTCTTGGACTGTAGAATCAACTAGGAGGTGTTTGTCAACTAGGAGGTGTTTGTCAACTCCTTGCTCTATCCACCCCATGTCTTCTTTCACTGTAATTTGCTAAAGCAACCAAGCAATAGTCTTCACAAATATTAAAATGATGCATAATGTATGTTAATAATACATAATCACATTGGTCTACGATAGTAAATTTAGGCAAAGAAGGAAGTGACAAGTCCCCCTGTTCATTCTTATTAGGTGGATTGGCTTCCAATGGGATTATACTCATAGGTGCTACTGCATCGACACCAACAAGGGATGTACTAATAGGAAATGTTTCCTTTTCAGCCTCTACCCTCTCCTATGCTGGATCGATAGCTACCTCTTCTTCAACTCCATCATCCTCGATTGGCACTTGACTACTTGGTAAATCCATTGTCTGGGGCTCAAAGTCTTCAGTAAGGAGATGCAGAAAACAAAGAAATCCATAACTGTATTGCAGAAGGTGACACTTCTTTGAGTGTAATGGGCATTTCACCTCTACTCTATTGCCGCAGTTGGGGATCTTTTTAAGACAATGGTTGAGCCTTCTTTTCATGACTTTGTCTGTTGCAAAATCAAATGGATGAACATATCGTTCACCATCAAACGTCACGATGTTGCCATAAACTATTTGTTCATAATCCTACTCCCAATAACTGAGAACAATCCTAGAAATCTTGATAATATTCTCAAAAAAAGGAAATTCTACATTGAACATTAAAGACAATTCAGGAGCACGGTGGTGGGCATGTGCCTTGTAAAAGAACATATATATTTCTATGCAAGACTCTTCAGTCTCGTCATCCGATTCCAAGAGAATGTACAACTCATTTGTCGACATGTGGAGAGACGGAATAACTCTCTCACTTGTAGCAAGAGTAGTACGATCCACACGTAGCTCAATCCAATGGGATTTGCATCCCTTTCGGAGCTAGGGATTCAACCCGTACCAGTGCACAAAAGCTTATCCAATTAATGGAGAGAATGCTAAGAAAACTACTACTATTGACATAGATTCAACACACACTCAAGCTCAATCTTGCCATACTCATTCACTCATCATCCCACTCCTTCATACATCCAAACAAGAAGAAAGCTAAGCTATTGCATACACAAGCTCAAAGCATCCTTCATTCTCAAAATCTTACTCCCAAGCATGCACACAAACCTTGAAGCTAACAACAAAGAAACATGCATACTAGAGAATAGACAAGAGAAGAGAGACAAACATCACTCATTGCATTGAATTAACAAAAGAATAGAACTTACAACAATGTTGATGGGGAGGGAGAAGAGCTTGCACCTCTATGGAAGAAGAGGGAGAGCTAGTCTTAAGAGAGCTCAAACATGAGTTTGCCCAATGTGTCCATGCTCTCAAATGAGCCACCTTTTATACAAAAATTCTAGAACTCTCAAAAGTTCCCATGTGGGATTATTGTGAAGCCCTCTCCCACATACATCTACAAAGTGGAACTCTTTACAAGAGCCCTAAGTATCTTTTTTGTTGCTTCCTTGTATTGATCTTCATTTGCATGCAACACTCCCCCCTTCCTATTTTGCGCACGTCCTCGAGCGCGGTAGTAGCAAGAGCTGCAACAAAAAACACTTGATACATTGAAGTCTTTTATTGAAAAAGAAAAAGAAAAGAAAAGAAAAGAAAACTCAGCAATGATAATTTTCACACGTGAGCATACAAGTGCAAGGCTGATTAAAGTTTTAATGAGTACTAAAATAGGTGAGTAAAGACTAGTCAAAGTGAGACTTAAGTGGTAGATAATGCTATGCAAAGACAAGTGTGCTTTGTACACCGCCGGTTATGACCGCAGTCTCAATGTCCTACAAGTATGTAAGTTATTCCTAAGTGGCAACCCTACTCCTAAATATGAGCAAAGGTGATTGGAACTCATTTTTTTTTTTTTTCTTTTTTGATATGTGTGTAGAAGGTGATAAAGATTAAGGTTATATCCCAAAGAGACCCAAGCAATGGCCAAGAGATCTCCGCCAAGAGAATCTAAAGACCGCTAAGTATCTCAAGGGCGACAGACCCTTTTTCTTTCTTTTATGACCTAAGGAGTACCCCATGAAGATGAGGGCATCGGTCTTGAGGGCCCATAGTGTACCCCCGAGTCCTACCAACATCTATCAAGGCGATAGATTCCTCAAAGTTCTTCTTCTGAAGTTTTTAAACATCAGTGTTCACCCCATGGAAACCAAGGCATCGGCCCCAAGGTGCTTAAGACAACCTCAGGTCCTACCAAGCATTTCACATGGCGGTAGACACTTCCTGTCTCAATTTATTTTGGATATATATTTTTTAGGGCACATTTTTGTAAATTTTTATTACTCCTAGTACCTAGCTCATATCTAAGAGGTAGCTACCACTAAGGATAACTAATATACCTTGAAAACATAAGTACTTGGCATACTCCATTGGTATATATCCTACACTGTCTTTAAATAGAAATATCTTTTACTAAGTCTTCTAAGACTCCAGAACTCACTCACCATATTTTAACAACTAATCAAAAACTCAAACCAGCCAATATTGTGTGAACATGCAAACCATATATTCGAAAGATAATAGCAAAAAAAGAAGTAGAGATTAAGATTTGAATACACCTGTTGTAGTGCTCTGTTGATGTTGTTCGTTTGCATTGAGGCATTGCTGATTTTGGTGCAGATTGCTCCTCCTTGAACTTTGTAGGCGTAGCATGTCTCCCCCCTTCCTAATTTGTGTGCAAGGTAGGTGGACTAGTGGGGCATGTTTGATGCTCTTGTTTTAGCGAGGATCTCTGCAAAATTTTTATTAACAAACACAAAAAAAAGAAAAGAAAAAAATAAAATTTACCATTGGTGCCAAACACCGAATATAGCCGAGGGGAAAAAACCCAATGGGAGAAAAGTGCCCTGGCTTGTCGATCTTATTGTGGAGTCGATGTGCTTACCCTTGCGCTGGTGGTGGGGATCATCGCAAAAAGAACATAATTCTTTAAAGGCATAAGGAACCACACTATTCAAACATTGATCGACCAAAGAGCTTCATTTGTAGTGTTAATGCCTTATCTTTGGTTTTAGAGGTATGTCCTTCTTGAGTGGAAATTTTATCGATTGTTTTGGAATTTGAGCAAGATAAGAGGATTTAGGCATTGAAATGCTAGAATCTATGCTCAAATGAGACTCCTTTGGACTTGTCTTAGGTACACCAGTTGATGGTTGAATCATGTAACAAGGAGAAATCGAGACAATAGGTGTTTCAATACATGTTTTAGGAAGATCAACACAAGTAGTTTTGTAGGTGTTATTACAGCCACCTTTCCTATCTTGAAGAGTTTGTGTTGATTTCTTTTGCACCCACTGATATGGAAAATCAAGGGTGGTATTTTGAATCTTTCTGAAAGACTCTGTTACCCCTGCCAAAGCATGGCATTTTGGAAGCCAAATTGCTGTTGCACCCTCATAATAACCTTGTGCTTTGAGCACATGTTTTGGGACCCATCGAGTAACAGTCCGAGGTTTAGGCTTGGAAATGATGTGCTTTTTAGGAGTTTTGGCAATTGGACTAGATGGTACAAGTTTGTATGCATCTTTGGGTAGCCACATTGATAATTCCTTCTTGCCTGGCCTTCTTTGAGCAGCAACTAAAGTAGTTGGAACATGCCAGCCGTGGCCCTCACATGAGTACTCATCAATTATCCACATCATTTGTTTTGGAGCTTGTGTCTCTTTCTTATCAGCATCATTAACAGATTTGAGTGTTAAATTCTCAACTGAGACTTCCTCGACATGCATCGCTGTTGTGGATGCATTCCTATAGTACAAATCATCTCGAAGGTTATGTGGTTGTACCATTCGTATAGGAACAATATCATATCCATCTGAGTCACAGAATTGAATTGGCTTCGGTAAAGCACATGTCGATAAGGTTGCAAGGACATGACTCCATTCTAATGGATCAATTAAATGCTCAGGGAAGGGTTGTGGAATGTATGCCTCGTCTGATACACTTCGATTACCCTTAAGTCTCTCAGTGTTGAAATCCCTACATGAGGCTCCACACATCCATAAATCTTCTCGCCCATCTGACAATGTAACTCTTGAGCCCTCAGATGAAGCAGAATCAAACTCATCTATTGGAGACCTTGTTACATCACGATATGAGTGATTCCTTAGGTTGACCCTTGTGATGACAGAATCATGTCGGAGGTACAAGTAATTGTATCCCCAATCTTGAATCATTTTAAATTGTCGCATGAATGGTCTACCCAATATCACTTCATAGTTTGGATGCTTTCCGAAATCCACTACTGCAAAGGTATGCTCATATTCAATCCCACATGTGGTGACCAATACGTTCTCGAGCAGCCCAAGGGGATGTTCTAAGCTTCCATCTGCTAGCTGCAAGCGCATCCTTGTACTCCTAATAGCTGGTTTGCCCCACTTTTCCCAAATGGACCTTGTCACAATGCCCACTCCTGCACCACTATCAAGTATTGCAGTTGAAGATACTTTTCGCACTTCTAATGGAAGGGTAGCATTTCCCTGATCGTCTTCACAAAATTTTCCTACTTTGTTGATAGGAACTGGCATTACATGCTTTGTTTCAGAGTGTATAGTACACTCATGGTTACCCTTTTGTAACAATACCTGCTCTGACAAACATGTGGCAATATCATTCCACAACTCAGGTTTAATCTTTATCAACTCAAGCAAAGGTAAGGTACAAGCCACTGGTGCTGACAAAATAGCCTGCACCATACTCATATCTTTCTCCTTTGTCAACCTTTTATGCATGGAGGGTATCCTCAAGGTTTGAGAACAGTTCTCATATTCTCCCAGATATGATGGTAAGGTTTTCATTGTATGCTTACTTCTAGGAGAAACAATTGTTTGAACTTCCTCCGGGATGCTTGGGTGTCTAAATTTGTTTTCCGTGCCTCTGGTAAAATCCACCTCAGAGAATGGAGGCGAACTAACAGAAGACATGTTCTCATTAATTTTCTCAGTTAATGCGGCCCACATTTCATTTGCCATGTCCTCATTAGCATCAATAACTTCATCATTGTATGGGAAGACAAGGCTAGGTGGTGGCAGATTACCCCCTTTCAATTGAGTGTCAATTGGTGCAGACCTTTCGCTATGAGCTTGTGAAATGAGTTCACTTTTCATTTCCCGACTTGACGACACTTCTGGTATGGTTTCTAATGTTGGCTTAAGAGAGGCTGGGCCACGAGGAATAGGTGGTGGTGGTCCCTCAAGTATTGATTGAGCTTCCCTAATGAGTTGCTGGTGTACAGCTAAATTGATCTTCTCCTCACGAGGGTTTGGGTATTCTTGAAGCTTCTTGGGTAGTTCAGATAAAGCTGTAATGCGACTTTTATGAGCATCAATGATGGCCTCTAGAGTCTCATTCACTTTATCCACAAAAACAGAATCCCCAGAACTAACCTCAGTCGTACTAGCCTCCTCTTGTTTAACACTAGGCTCAGGTTGAGGTTGATGTTCCTCACGCACTTCCTGGGATGTAAAAGTTTTATCCCTTATGTTTTGTTTAGAGGTCTCCTGAGAACTAGTGGATGTACTTTTAGTTTGTTTGTTTCGGTTCTTCTTCCTCCTAGTGGTCTTTTTTCTACTGGACTGTAGGGTCTTGTCCACTAGATTTGTCTTTGCATCCCTAGTTCGAGGTGTCTCATCAGTTTGCATTTCTGCATTTCGTGTTTGTGATCTAGTCATGACTCTAAGTGGCACGACATCCTCATTCTCAGATGAAGGTGGGGATGGAACTGTACCTACAAGGTTGAGTGAAACCTTTGGTTGAGAGGTGCCTTCCTCATGTGGTTTCAGCAGACAGTCTTTTGGGAAGTGTTCTACACAACACCCTAGACAATATCTTTCAATCGGTGGAAACTGTTGTACTGTTGTATTTGACCGAGATGCTTGCCTTGAGCGATGTGGACAATCACGAGCCCAATGGGGTTCTCCGCACTCATAACAGGGGCCCATTGGTTTGGCTTCTACTTTCCTTGGCTGCCATTGACCTGAGGGGCCTGGAGTCCTAGGTTGATAGCCGCCTAGCAACATTAAAGAGTTTTGTTCCCCTGGTTGAACGTCCAGTGCTGGGCTTGGGTATGCGAGACTTTCAAAGAGATTATCTTTGGATGAATATGATGCGTATTCTTCTTCCACATAGCCTGGGTTTACCAAGTCTCTACACATATTTGAATTGTCATAGTCGACAACCCTCACAGGAGCAGTCCCTGGAGCAGGAGGTTGAGCACCAAGAACAGGTCGTGCTTGTTCTTGTGTCATCGGTGGCTTACGTTCAAAACTAGTATACTGTTGATACATTTGTGGAGCCACTCCACCCCTCGGCTGCTCACGTTCCTGTCTCATTCTCGCAATGCGAGTACATTCCTGTGTGGTATGAGTAAAGTTCCAAGCACAGGCTTGGCACCACTTCTTTGTGGGTTGGTTTGTGACTAGAGGAGAAAAGGTATTACAGTCCTCTGTTTTATGGTCACCGCCACATGCTCCACAAAGATGAGGACCTGTAGGAAGTATACTCCTCATTCTCTGCTGTTGTTGTTGTGGCTGCATGGGTGGACGATAGGTTTGTCCTAATCTCCTTAGCACTAGGTTGGCTATCTGGTCAGGATTTACTAGCGCGCTAGACCCTGAACTTTGGTCATCACCCCACTGATTTCTAGGTTTCACCTCAGGGCCAGAACCATCTTGGAACTTGAAGTTATCGGTGAAATCCATAGCATCATGGCAACACTCATTGAAACTTGTATGCTTCTTTGCATAGAGATGTGTATGCAGTGTTGAATTTTTGAGGCCTTTTAAGAAGAGAGAAATTAATCGACTTTGGGCGGGCTTCTCATCTTCTGGGCAACGATTAATGTACTGCTTCATTCTATTTACACAGTCTCTAACACTCTCATTCTCGCCTTGTTTGAAAGAGTAGATGTGTGCTACAGTGTCATGTTGAATTCCCATCAAGGAAAAAGCAGCAATGAATCTCTCTTCCAAAACTCGTAAAGAAGTTTTGTCTGAAGCTTCTAATGCCTGAAACCAAGCAAGGGCTTTTCCTTCAAGGGTGAGTCCAAACCCTTCTATTTGAGTATGCTTATCAGCAACTTGCTCAGCTCGAACTGCTTACCTAAAAGCTGCTACATGATCGTATGGATCTCCCGACCCTTCATACTTCTTTACCAATTTCTGAAGAGTTGATGGCCTTACTTGTCGTGAATACTCATCATAGGGCCTACGGCCTCTCACTCTCAGTGGAAATTGTTCCTCTCTTTGGAAATATGGTCCACATGTTTCCAAAATTGGTGTGGGTACCCTATTACCAGCCTCACCAAACCCCTCCAAAGATCTTGTCACCCTCATTTCAGGAGGTGCATTTATAGGAGGCCGAGTTGGCTCCCCTATCCTCCGATTGTTATAGTGAGAAAGATGTTGGTGTGGTGTGACCTGAGGTCGCACATTTGGTGTAGGACGATATCTTGGTGCTAGAGTTGGGCTACTAGCAGTGGTCCACTTGGATGTTGAAGGTCCCTCTTTAGTAAACTCTCGTAGGGGAGGAGCAACAGTTTCTCCAAGAAAGGCTGTCTCTCCTGGTTTGGCTGTATTTGCTGAGAACACTTCCATGAATAATGGTTGTCCTTTCCACGTGAGTTCCCTAATCTCTTTCCAATCTAAGGTTCGGTATTCATTGGCCCATTTATCAACTATTCTGTTCATGTGTCCTGCAAGCTTCTCAACTACCACCACATGAGCTAGAGGAAGATCTAGCTGTGGCAATTTAGTCGTGGCATAATATCCCTCTAACGAGTCCTTATAGACCTCTTGAAGTGGGTCATCCTGTAAGACCTTTGTCACAGGAATTTGTCGTACAAACTCCCATTGGTTTTCAGTCCCCTGATCCAGTTTACTCTTGCCTTTCCTATCCCTTTCCAAATTTAGATCTACAAGAAGTAAATCATCTATGGATGGCTTTGAGGACTGGCATTGGATGGTCCAGGCATGTCCGGCTCAATGAGCCAGTCATCTCTAGACTCCCTTGCTCTGGAAAGTTCAGATAAGTCTAAGAACTCGGTTTGAGAGAGCTCCCCTAATTTGTCTACCTTTTCTGGATGGTAGGTGACTTCGTAGCGAACACCATCTCCACCCATGTACATGTTACCCTGGTCATTGACTAGAGGTGCTCTATCAAGTTCTGAGAATATGTCGGCGATCTTAACAAGATACCGTTGTTGTGGGTCCCTAAAGATCTCAGCTCCTTGAGCATTTGTGTAGACATATTGGAGTCTCACATTGAGTGTTAACCCCATGGTGTCGGCTTCAAATGGATTAAAGGATCTTGAGGGTGTCCTATTTGGGGCTACGGGATGACTATTTGTCGGCACTAGATTGTCCATGGACAATGAACTAGTTGTTCTAGAGGAAAGGGTATCGGATTGGGATTCCGAAAGGGTTTCAGCAATATCTGCCAAATTTCCTACCGAGTGGGTCCCACTTTCCTGCGTAGGTACTCTAGAAGGTGCCCTAGGTCCTATGGCAGAATCTACACGACGTCCCGACCGCAAGTGCATAAGGTCAAATTTTTTTGATTTTGTTATGTGTTTTAATTTTTTATTTTTTTTTTGGGTGTAAAATATATATATATATATATATTATTTAACCTACCTAATCACTAAAGGCAACTAAAAATGGGTCTGTGTGGCGTAACTATCTACCCTATTTTTTGTTATTTGTTTTTTTTTTAATGTTTTTTTTTGATTTTATGATTTTATGATTTTTACTTTTTTTAACACAAAAATTATGAATCACACTAAAAAAAGATACTAATTATGCACAAAGTTAGAAAAATTAAAAAAATACAGGTTACACTAATTATGCAAAAAATTAAAAATGAAGAATTACAAAATATGCAAAAAATAGACTCCTAAAAAAAACACTTAATTTAAAGAATTTTTTTTTTAAAAAAAAATTCTTTTGTTTTTTTTCTCCTTTTGTTGGTTTTTTGTTTGTTTGTTTGTTTGTTTTTTTTTTTAACTAATAGATTTCGTGCCTAATTACAAAAAATATGAATTTACTAATTATGCATCATTTATAAAAATTCTAAAAAAAATAAAAAATAAAAAATGCAAGCTACCTTAATTATGCAAAAATTTAAATGATGAACAATGGTTTCAAAATACAAAAATAAAAATTGTTTTCTTTTTTTCTTTTTTTTTCTCTCCTTTTTTTTAAAAAAAATAAATTTATTGTTTTATGGTTTTTTTCTTTTTTTTTAATTTCTTAATTCTTTTGTTTTTCCTTTCTTTTTCTTTTTTAATCTCTTTTTTTCTTTTTTTTTAATTTAATTTTTTTTTTCTTCTTTTTTTTTCTATTTATTTTTTTTAAAAAAAATACAAAAATTATGAAAATTAAATAAAAAAATAAAAAAAATAAAATATCCACTAACCTTATCTTCTTCCACCGCTTCGCTTCCGGATTCGTCGCTGGGACTTCACGCTGGCGCACGTGGGTTGCCGCCTTCTCTCCACGCTTCCAACTGCAGCAACCGCCTCAGGAGCACCGGCCTACACCACCTCCACGATGCACAGCTCACTGCTCGCCTTCTTTCGCTTCCTCTAGCCGCCGTCAGGCTCGCCTTCTCTTTGTAGTAGCCGGCTCCTCTTCGTTTCCAGCCATCGCCTCCACTTCTTCTGCTCTGCAGTCGCCTCTCTTCTTCGACAACCTACAGCCTTTCCGCTTCTGTCGCAAGGCCTCTTTCGCCTGCCAACGGCCCCGCAAGGCCAGCAGCCCTCGCCTTCTCCACGTCACCCTGTCTTCTGCCGCCTGCAGCCTCTTTCGCCTGCCAACGGCCGCCTCTGCCTTCGCACAGCTGCACAGTAGCCAACCTTTCTCCACGCGGCCCCTCTCCACCCCTCGTCGGTTTAGCAGAGCTCTACACGCCACCTCTCGTTTTTGTTTTTTGTTTTTTCCTTTTTTTTTTTTCGTCTCCTTCGCCGCCTCCCACAGCCTCCTCCGCTTTTCTCCTACCTTCACTCCCTCTACCAGCGCTTCCCGCCCGCGCTTCTACCAGCCTATGCCAGCGTAAAAAAAACGATTATATATATATATATATATATATATATATATATATATATAATTGTTTGTTTGTTTTTTTTTTTTTTTTTAAAGAAACGTCTCCTCTGCGTTCCTTTCAGCCGCCTCTCCAAGCTGCGGCTCCCTATGAAAACGCCCCCTCCACAGCGCCTCTCCAAGCTGCGCCTACTTCAGTGTATTTTTTTTTTAAAATAAAAAGACGCCTCCCACCTTCTTTTGAGTAGCCTCCACCCACAGCGCCTCTCCAAGCTGGTTGGCTTCCACCCACCTTTTGCTTCTCTTCCTACACTTTGGTGAGTCCTCCTACTCTCTTTCCAAGCGGCCTTTGTGCCCCTTCCACTCCCTTCAACACCAAGATCCCAATGGTAGATACCAAAAGCTTAATACCAAGATAATGAAGAAACACGCAATCCTTGGCCGAGCATTATTTTTTACTAATTACATACATGTTAGCGAAAAACATGAAAGAATGAAATGACAAAAAACAATGAAGGTAAGCATAATAAACGGTACTTGAAAAAGCATAAAAGCAATAAAACATAAAAAACAATACGGGAGAAACCTCAACCGCTCAATGGTTAACCTTATCCACTCACACCGGGATCGCACACCCAAACTTAACCTAATCACTCAATGGTTTTGCAACCAAAAGAGGAAATAGTGGTGGTTTCCACACACTCTCAACCGGATTTGAGTCTTCTCCCCGGCAGCGGCGCCAATGGAGAGACGGAATAACTCTCTCACTTGTAGCAAGAGTAGTACGATCCACACGTAGCTCAATCCAATGGGATTTGCATCCCTTTCGGAGCTAGGGATTCAACCCGTACCGGTGCACAAAAGCTTATCCAATTAATGGAGAGAATGCTAAGAAAACTACTACTATTGACATAGATTCAACACACACTCAAGCTCAATCTTGCCATACTCATTCACTCATCATCCCACTCCTTCATACATCCAAACAAGAAGAAAGCTAAGCTATTGCATACACAAGCTCAAAGCATCCTTCATTCTCAAAATCTTACTCCCAAGCATGCACACAAACCTTGAAGCTAACAACAAAGAAACATGCATACTAGAGAATAGACAAGAGAAGAGAGACAAACATCACTCATTGCATTGAATTAACAAAAGAATAGAACTTACAACAATGTTGATGGGGAGGGAGAAGAGCTTGCACCTCTATGGAAGAAGAGGGAGAGCTAGTCTCAAGAGAGCTCAAACATGAGTTTGCCCAATGTGTCCATGCTCTCAAATGAGCCACCTTTTATACAAAAATTCTAGAACTCTCAAAAGTTCCCATGTGGGATTATTGTGAAGCCCTCTCCCACATACATCTACAAAGTGGAACTCTTTACAAGAGCCCTAAGTATCTTTTTTGTTGCTTCCTTGTATTGATCTTCATTTGCATGCAACAACATGCCTAAAGAAACATTTCAATTTTGATTAGGACAAGCACGCTTAATATACAAGGGGTCAGCACCAAGTGATAAGGGGTCAGTACCAAGTGATAAGGGGCTTAGGCGATATAGCAAGCACCTTGTTGCTTGGTGCTCACCACAAAATAAAAGGGGGTCAGTATCAAGCGATTAGCGGCTTACACGATGCCTGTGAGTTCCCTACCGCTTGGTACTAACCCCCTTGTGTATAAAAGGATAGTCATGGGGGTAAATATGAGGCCATATGGATCATGGGGTCAGTACCAAGAGGTAGCAAGCTTATGCGATGTCCGCGAGCCCTTTACCGCTTCATACACTGACCCATATAACAAAATGAAATACCCCAAAACAAAAGAAAACAAAAGGGGGTCAATATCAAGGAATTAGGGGCTTACGAGATGCCTGCGAGTTCCCTACCGCTTGGTACTGATCCCTTGTGTATAAAAGAAGAGACATGGGGGTAAATACAAGGCCATATGGATCATGGGGTTAGTAAATATGAGGCCATATGGATCGTGGGGTCACTACCAAGCAGTTGGTGGCTTACACGATGTCCACGAGCCCCTTACTACTTCCAACTGACCCAGATAACAAAATGAAAGGCCCCAAAACAAAAGGGGGTCAATATCAAGTGATTAGGGATGTACATGATGCCTGTGAGTACCCTACCGCTTGGTACTAACCCCTTGTGTATAAAAGGAGAGACATGGGGATAAATATGAGGCCATATGGATCATGGGGTTAGTTTCTCCACCATCACGTGCCAATCCTTGAACCGTGCAAAAGCTTGGTCCTTCTGTGAAAGAAAGTAGACCCACGTGAATCTAGTACAGTCATCAACAAGCAACATGAAATAGAGAGATCCTCCCAATGATGGTATCTGTTGAGGTCCACACAAGTCAGTGTGAACTAACTCCAATGGTTTCAAAGCAGCCTGCGCGCCTGGAAGCCTGCTTCAGAAAGGATTCCCTCTACTGCTTACCACGTATGCAAGAGCTGTAACGTCCTTGCGGCCTCCTGCCAACATCTGGCAAGCCAACCACCATCTGGTCTCGGAAAGCTCGTCGCAAATCTCCAACCTGAGAACCTGTCAACGAGGAGAGTGCAGAGAGCTTGTAGATACTATTCTCCACACCGCCTTCCCAAACAACTTGGCTAGTCTCACGGTCCCGTAGAGTAACTGAATGCTCCTCAAAATCCACCCGAAAGCTAGTCTTGCAAACTTCAAGATGAAAATCTAGAGCAAGGACATAAAGAACATGGGAAACATGCTTGCCCCCCTTGCCGTATCGGGAATAATCTCTATCCGGCCCTCACTGTGTATCAGAATAGTGGAGTTGTCGCCAATAAAAATGCGACCTGGCTACCGTTTTAGATCCAAAAAGAAGTCACAGGACGGAGTCATGTGCTTGGAAGCACCACTGTCAAGAATCCATTCCCGGGTATCCTTCATGCAGTGAAGCCAACTGCCTTCTCGCTCGAAGACAATGCAGCATCGGAGTCCATCATCTCTAAGTGCACAAATGCATGAGTCTTTACAGCTAAGGCTGAAGAATCAGCACTCTTCCCAGTCCGCTTAGGACACTCCCTCCAATAGTGGCCTTTCTCGCCACAATCATTACAAGATCGTTCGGCCTTCAACTTCTCTCGTTGTTTTGAGTCGGGCTTCTTCTCAAAAGACTTCTCCGATGAAGCCTTCCCTTTGCCCTTGTTGTTATTCTGGCCTTTCGACCGTTGGCCAGTTAAGGCATTCGAACCTCTGCTGTGAGGCGAGTTCGTGAAACGTTCCTCCTGGTCCAAGACCATCAGCACAAGCTCCTCCCAGGTAATGGTGCTGAGCAGCCTGCCACTCGTAATCAAAGAGGAGTAGAAAGCAGAATACTGAGCAGGCAAGTGGGACACCAAAGTAATGGCCATGTCTTCAGATGATATCTTCTTCCCAGCTTGAGGACTTCCTACTCAAGGGCCTGCGGCTTGTTAATGTGCTCCCGCATCGTCGATGACTTTGCAGGGTTCATAACCCGCATCTGCACTTCCAAGGAGATCCTCTTCATGGGTGATACCCTGTTATAAAGAGAAGCCAAGTGCTGCCATATGCCTCTGGCCAGCGTCATGTGCTTTACGTGATTGATTACTTGTGGTGTGCAATTGAGGAAAATAAATGATCGAACCCTGCGGTTACACGATCCCACATCTGTGCCTGTGCCTCTTGGTCCTTCTTCATTGATAGTAACTCCCCTTCCTCTGCTTCCGGTCGTGGAACCCCGATGACGATGAAATCAGCAAGGTCATATGACTCCAGCACAGACTCCATCATAACCTTCCAGATGTCGTAATTGTTCTCGTCCAACTGACGGTCCGCAAGGAACATGGGGAGAGTCGGGATCTTCACGTGCTTCTCAGCCATCTCTAACAAATCTACCATCACGGGGATGTAACTGAAAAGGGTGGGTAGGTGGGGAAAAAAAACTCTAAACCTGCAAGTGGCTATCCAGCACCTTACCCCGCCTTCCTCTTGCAACTTCTCTTCCCAAACAGTCCAAAACAGTCCACCAATCAGCAACTTAATTATCCCCCTCTTGCTCAAAAAACTCCCAAGATCTATCAAGAGCCTAGGACTCTGATACCATGTCAAAATAGGTAGCGGAAATGATAACCAAACTTGAGACCACAAGAGCAAGTAGAGTGCAGAAAATAGACAGCACAAGAAAGACAGAGAGATAGGCATGTAAACTCTTCTCTATAAATAAGATCCTAGGAAAACTGAATGAATACAATGTGGGAATTATGGGGCCTATTTATATGGCCCCATGAGTGCAGTCGGCCAGCGCATAATGTCCCACCAACCCTTCACGACACTGGGCAGCACAACCAATCGGCCAGTAGAGAAAAAACACCACAACCCCTCCTCCTGATCAAGTCAGCCAGCTCCAGGTACACAAGAGTGCAGTCGGCCAGCATCAAGGGCTCCTGCCACCCTGTGGCATCCACCCACACCATGGAAAAAATGGAAAAAATTAAGGAAAAATATGGGGAGTGAGGAAAAATGATAAAACACCTATACGGGGTGGGCACACCCACAGCAAAGGCCCTAGTGTCTGATTAAGACAAGAGATGACTTCTAACAATTTCTACTACTATTATTACAGAGTACTTGAGTGTCTCCATGTGTCAATGTTATATTAATTAGAATCCCCAATTTAGGATTAATGTTCTCATTTGCAAAGCAAGTGTTCTCTGTCACCATTTTTAAGAATATCAAGTTGAAAAGGAAATTAGCACAATTGTAAGGACATTTTTCTTTAACAAACCCCCATGGGCGTGAAATTCTTTTTTGGTAGATGAATCATTAAAGTAGTCTAACAAAGTTTATGTGCATCCAATCAAATATTCATGAGAAATTAATCATCGAAGCTACATAATACATAGTCCCCGAGCACTAAATTTCATAAGCGACATAATAAACAGACATGGATAAAAGAAGGAAACAACCCATACATAGAATTATAGAAGAGTAGAGACGAGAATAAAAGAGAACTATAGAGGGATACTAGTGAAATGAAACTTGAAATATATTAATCGTTGGAGATCATCCGAGTAAAAAAGAGGAATGTTCTTACAGATGGCTACAAGCATAGCTTGCGCCCTTTAGGATTTGAGGCTCGACCAACTAAATCGTTGGCTTCTTTTAGCCCAGTAACTTAGCTTCGTTCTTATTCTCACATGATGCTTGCTCATCTCTAACTCTGAATTCTCTGTTCTCACCCTCTACAAACCCAGATACTATAGTTGTTGCTGATTTCTCGGGCAATAGAACATCTTCTTTTTAGTGCACACCCCTTGTGGGCAACAGAACATCAATCTTTCTCTTCTTCTTCTTCTTCTTCTTCTTCTTCTTCGCTAGTTGGTGTGCAAGGTCACATTTGACAAAGTTTCTTCAACTACAAGAACAAGAAAATATACGTGGCCAGCACTAGGGATAGTGGTAGGTCCCTTCATATGACTCATAAATACTCCTCACCTTAATCATCAGAACTCTTCCTTTTTGGTGTCCTAGAATGTATCACACGGTTAGTACAAGCTTGCCGGTTTTTCGAGAGCTTCCTTCTTGCCTCATAGGTCCTTTCATATGACTCATAAATACTCCTCACCTTAATCATCAGAACTCTTCCTTTTTGGTGTCCTAGAATGCATCACACGGTTAGTACAAGCTTGCCGATTTTTTCGAGAGCTTCCTTCTTGCCTCACAGGTGACCCTAATCGTCAAAACCCTTCTTTTTTGGTGTCCTAGAATGAGTCACGTGATTAGTACATGCTTGCCCCAATTCTGTGCTTGCAGTGTGATTGTGCCCACTTGGAGAGATTCTTCCATCATGCCTCATGGGTGACAACTCTCCTACACTCAACTTGGAGAGATTCTTCCATCATGCCTCATGGGTGACAACTCTCCTACACTCAACTTGGATTAGATCAACATGTTCATGTCTTACTTCTGCCCCTCCGAGCCTACTAAAAGACGGTGCTAAAGTGTAGCGTGCACATTTTGAAATTCATTAGAAGAAGACATACACAAATTGCTTCAACAAACGGTAATTCATCTTTGAATTTCGAGGTTGGGAGCGAAGCATGTGATTTGCAACACAGAGCTTTGCAACAAGCGGTTGATGGTTTGTCCAACTGGTGGATTCCGAGTTTATAAGTTGGGGCACCCCTAAGGGTTTCTTACCATAGGTTTCCAACCAATTGATAACCACATAACAAGTTGTGAGGGTTTACAACCTATTGGTTAAAACCCATTTTTAAATTAACAACCAGTTATATAAACATCGATTGTTAACTTATAAACTGGTTTAAAACTAGTTTATAAATTGGGCCACTTTAATGGTTTTTAACTCTTGTTTTCCAACCCCTTTGAAACTAGTTTATGGGTTGGAAGGGTTTATAACCAGTTTATGGGTTGGAAGGGTTTATAACCACCACTGATTGACAACCAGTTTATAAATTAAGAGCATGACAAATGGCAACTGGCTTCCAACTTGTTGATAACCGGTTTATAGATTGAGAGTATGACAAATGGCAACTCGTTGACAACAAGTTTATAAGAGAAGGGGCACTTGAAAGGGTTTTGGACTATTGGTTTGAGTCTGCTGACAACCAATAACCAGTTTATATGTTTGGAGCATAACAATAGGTTTTCAATCACTAGATTGACACCCATTGTAATAGCTTGGAAGCACTATAGATGGGTTTCAACCAACGGGTTGGCATATAGCAAGTGCTTATTAAAGGTGGTATTAACAAATTCCCAAGAGTGCTAATCAAATAAAACCAGTTAAAGAGTATAGATTGCTACATTTATTTTCAAGCATGGCATGACCAAGTGGTTTCCTTACCACCATTTTTTTTGCTTCTTCGGGTATGGTTGGAGAGAGAGAATATATCAAACTTTAAAAAGCAGCCTAGATTAGCGATGGTAGGAGTCTTGAAAGCGGGAATGGTCTAATAGAAGCCAAGCTTGGTTTAAAAAGTAGCCAGAATTAGCCATGGTAGGAGTTTCAAGGGGGGTGGTTTAATATGCAGCCAGGATTAGATGGCCTACATCAAATTATATGATTCCTACAATGGTATAGGTTTTCACCAACATCTTAGATTCATGGCAAGCCTGAGAATAAATTTTCCAACAACATGAATTAATGATAATCTATACATTATTTAAGATCCAATATATGCACTTATAGTTCAAGAAAATAACAAGCTTTCATGTGATGCTCTAGAAGATCATTGGGTTGAATGAAGGATCCACTCACCAAGTTAGAGGTGAGAGAATCCAAGACTCACTACAACATCTCCAAGGCCAACATTAATAATTTATTAAGTAATGAATTCATGTCCCAATGTCTTTCTAATATATTTAGTAATTAATTCATGTTTCAATGAGATTATCTCTTTCTCTCCCTCTCTCTCTCTCTAAGTGAGAGATCTCTATTAAATTTGTGTTTGTGACTATTTTACAAGAAATGTTTTTTGTTTTATATTTATACATTGATTATCTCTCTCTCCCTCTTGAGGGAGATATATGTATACATCTATTCCATCTATTAACTCCAAGTGGCTGAGAAGCTAACACGTGGTAGCATTTGCAGCCAAAATTTTAAAGTTTCCAGAGGAGAAGTTAATACGCTTGGGTTCACGCCTAGGAAAAGATTTTATATTGTACTTCATGTTATTTTCTTCTTTTTTTGTCTGCACCTATGACTTGACTCTACACAGGTAAATCATACTTCTTTTACATTTCATTCATGTGTGTCTATCTACAGTCATGTGTATCTGTCTACAGTCGTGTCGTGTGCATGTGTCTCTACGGTCATCCCTGGGTCGAGCCAGCCTGCCTCTGCGTGCACTGAATCCATATGTCTTCACCGCTTTGATTTGGTTTGTGATTCACCGTTTGGATTATTGTGAGGTGTTCCATGGATGTTGAGGATAGAAGCCATCCTGTCGAGTATTCAGAATCTCAACAATTTGAGACAAGAGTAGATAATGAGAAGACTCAATGATTAATAATGCATGCTTTTAAGCAATGCCAAAGGAAACTAAAAACCTTTACTAGGTGGGTGCAACATAATGATGGTAAGAAGACTCGAAATGAAAAGAAGACAATAAACTTAGCATCAGAGAAGATACTCCATTTGGTCAATGACACAAACTCTCATGTGTTAAATGTGGAGAGCTTGATTGTTGCTGATCTTAGTCAGTGCTTAAGCAATCATGAAAGTGGGGAAAGCAATTTAACTCAAGAATTGGTTTCTGCCATTGTAAGCAACGACACAAACTCTCATGTGTTAAATGTGGAGAGCTTGATTACTGATCTTGGTCAGTGCTTGATTGCTGATCTTGGTCAGTGCTTAAGCAATCATGAAAGTAGGAAAGCAATTTAACTCAAGAATTGGTTTTTGCCATTGTAAGTGGTAATCACGAGATCAAGGATATTGTCGAAGCTATCTACCTTCACGTAATGGATACATGTGTGGTGCTTCTTGGGAAAGCACACCTTTGTGATGTTGGCTGTTGAAAGACAATTGATGTTATGAAAGAGCAACAAGACAAGTTAAATGCCCATGTTGATAGGCCTGGAATGGAAGTATCAAGCCTTAAAATAACATTGAATAGGTTTGGGGATTTACGTACCAAAATGAGTCATATATTGCAAATACGTGGAATGTAATTATTCATTTGGTTTGCCGATTGGGAGTTAATCTTATGATCCTTTTGTAATGCTTATGTCACTATTATCTTTTTGTAACTTTGGACTCTAACTACTGGAATGATGATGGTCCTTTTGTCTCTCAGATACTCTGTGGAGAGAGAGAGAGAGAGAGAGAGAGAGAGAGAGAGAGAGAGAGAGAGAGAGATTTCTAAGCTTGGTTTGGTCTTATATGTATATTGAAAGAACATTCAATGTTGATTTTATAATGTTTTTGTAATATTTGTGACACTGCCTATTATCATTTTATAAGTATATATGTAATGTTTTGTGTGTTATTTTTATACATGTAAGTGTTAAGGATTAAAACCATAGATTTTGACAAATGGAAAAATGCGAATTGAAGTTAAGACGGTGGAAAGAGCTCTCATCTATTCTACTTTGTGGATCAATGTAGGTATGTTAGCTTTGCATAGGGCTGGCATATTATTGATTTGTCACATAGTTTAGGTCTTCCTTTAGTCTTTTGAGGTAAGTTACCAAAACTTTGCTTCATTTTTATTTTTCTTCTTCATTGTATGTTTATTTTTGGACTTTATGATTTCTAAATACAAATAGTCCGTTATCGTTTTGATAAGAGCATAAGATCAAACAGGTTTATGACATATACCTACCTACATACAAGCATAATCTTCACATTTTTTAAATTCTTGATGTGTATTTAGAATTTTGAGGGAGATATATATTTTCTTTCTCTTCTTTAATTAATCGTGGGTCTTATCCAAGAATATGGATGACACCCATAGTCTAAGGGCTCCACTACATGCCATATCCCTTAATGTTTCAAGGGAAATATCTGACATAAATGTGGGAAGGGGTACCTTTGGTAGAAGTGATTTGTGTATGAAAGAGAATAGACAAATGCATGTTGATAATCCTAGAGACCGAGTTGTTTCTAAAAGATTCACTATTCAAAATGGTCGCAGACAAGCAATTGTTATCACTCTTCACCGTGAGAATGCTAGGAATATAACATTTTTGAAAAGAGATAGGGTTGTGTTTGACTCACACATTTGTAGTGTATTACACAGCTATCATCCACCTACACCAAGATTCCACTCAAATTATTGCACCTCGATGCAAATAGAAAATGGTATGTGTTTACAACATAATAGAGAAATTCATGACTCTTGCAATGAAAGTATGATACTTCAAGGGTGAACCCCTAGAGATCTAAGGTGGTCTCCAATGTAGATCGTGTTTCTCATTACTTTGAAAGATCACTCTTTAGGGACTTGGACTATACTATAAATGCTCGTTGTCTCACAATGCTAGAAAGATGACTTTGTTGAAATCATTTGTGAGGGAAATAGCCAATGGTATCCATTCAGGAATGTCCCTAGGTGAAAGTTTGAGAGTCACTAGAAGATATCAACATTTCCTTGCTATGAATAAAGTCATCGCTAAAGCAAGTGGCTTGTATCCTCAAAGAGTTGCAATTGATTGTGGCTACATATTTGTAGATCGTAGTAGACAAAATGCAGTATTCCAATGTGATGCCTATGCTAATGTAGATGTTAGAAACCTTCCATGGTATGTTTTTTATTATCAAAGTAAGGGAGGTATATTGTCAATTCTCCATGACCTTCCTCCTTTACAAGGGATACATGCTTCAATGTGGTCCCTACTATATTCGAAGGGAGGTATATTGTCAATTCTCCATGACCTTCCTCCTTTACAAGGGATACATGCTTCAATGTGGTCCCTACTATATTCGAGTGCTTCCTTACATCTTTTAGGTGCAATGACTCATGAGTATGACTAGTATGCGGTGCTTATATTTAGAAGTGCAAAAGAAAAGAGAGAACTAATGGACAAGATATTGGGAAGTTTTGTTGTAGATGTAGACGCATTTCTCTTCCTCTATTTCCTCCACCTCATGAGCCATTGAATGGTCAAGCTAACATCAATAAAAAATTTCATACCAACATTCGTGCCTACAACAATGTTTTGGCTTTTGTATCTTTAGTCGCAAAAATTGATCAATCTTTTTTGTCAATAGTGATGTTTATACTTTTAAGGTGCATGGCACTATGTATCATCATATTGGATCCTTTCTCCCTAATGAAACATGCAATCGTAGATCTCAATTTGCTCAATTGTATGTGTATGACACCAAGCATGAGTTGCAAAATCGTTTGGGCATAATGAGTGCCTTGGATTTGGGGATACTTGAATCACTTCAGCACCACATGATGCATGCTTGCAATCCCTTTGAACAAGCTTTAGAATTTGTATGTCGAATGTTCAATGAGAACCTGGGTGTGGAATTAAAAATGGCAATATGTGGACTAAGATAACGTCAAGCTCTATCAATCGAGGTTGCAGGAATTATGATTGGCCAAGGTGATGATTATAATGTCGGTCATCGTGGTATTTTACTCTGTACTAAATAAGGGAGTCGCCAAAGAATATCAAATTTACATAGCTCTTATATTCCTCTATTGGAAGTTCTCTTATTTCCCATGGGGTATGATGGAGTTCCTTATGTTGATGTGCTAGAGGATATTCATGAAAGATCATTGACAAATAGCCAATGTATTACTCAGAGAGAATATTATGCCTATGTATTACAAGTTCACCATGGCACAAATGCTTGCTTCTGCGTGTGGTGGTGGATGACTACTTCAACAGTATTGTTGATGCATATTAAAGTGTGGAAGAATCTCAATTACACTGGCTTTGAAAAAATCAAAAGAATATTTTTAGCAAAGTCTACTCTGGCGGCTTGTGGGGGCTGGCATGGTGTATGGTGATGTAGTAAATGATAATATTACAGGTAGAACTGTGGGTAGTAGAAGAGTGTTACCTTCAAGTTTCACTAGAGGTCCACAACAAATGTACCAGCTTTATCAGGATGCTATGGCCATTGTTTGTTCAAAAGGTAAGTCGGATTTATTTATTACCTTCACATGCAATCTGAACTAGCAAGAGGTAACTGATTCTTTACTCCCTAGATAAATTGCAAATGACCATCACGATTTAACATGTAGATTGTTTTATCATAAGCACAGAGATATGATGAAACAAATCATTCAAGGTCAGATTTTTGGTAAAGTTATTGGCTATGTCGTCTCAGTTATTGAGTTTCAAAAGAGAGGCTTTCCTCATTCTCACACGTTGTTTATATTGGATGGCCCTCACAAACCACAAACAGTCCTTCAATATGATAGGTTAGTTTGTGCTAAATTGCTAGATAAGAAAGTGTTTCCAGCTTTACATCATGTCATCTCTCAATGCAATATCAATGAGCCATGTGGACCATTCATCAACCCAAAGGCTATTTGTATGCAACAAGGATGGTGTATAAGAAGGAAGTATCCGCATGGGTTTACACAAGAGACTACTGTGGATAGTAGTGATTACCCTGTGTAAATACGACGAGATGATGGTAATACTATGACTATGAAGGAAAATAAAGTTAATAATAGATGGGTTGTGCCTTACAATCCATATTTGTCAGTTACTTACAATGCTCACATTAATGTGGAAATATGCTATACCATATTAGCTATTAAGTATATTTACAAGTACATATACAAAGGCCATGATATAGCAACAATAAGATTTGCAAATGTGCATAATAATGGTGTTGATGCAACTAACCAAGTTATTGATGAAATTGAAACTTACTTGGATGCACGTTATATCTCTGTCTTCTCTGAGGCATGTTGGAGACTATATGAATTTGATTTGCATGATGAGAAGCCAAATGTAAAAAGATTATAAGTACACATGGATGGTGGTCAGACCATTATATTTAGAGACAGTGACAATATTGCTAATATTGTGAACACAGAGAACTCAAGGAAGACAACTTTGACAGAGTGGATTACATGCAATGCACAACATCCAAAAGCTAATGATACATTATATTGTGACTTTCCATTGCAATGGGTATGGAAGCAAAGAAATATGTGGACCAAGAGGAAACAACAGAACACGATTGGCCGAATGTATTTTATAACCCCCTCTTCTGGTGTGAACGGTTTTATCTTTGGTTGCTACTAATAGTTTGTAATGGGTGCAAGTCCTTTCAAGATTTGCGCACATTCAATGGATTTGTTTATCCTTGCTTACATTGGTAAGGGTATATTGGAATATGAATCAAAATGGATTTCATGCTTAGAGGATGCTTCTTTTATGCAAAATGCCCTGCAAAATTGAGATGCCTTTTTATCATACTATTGCTTTTTTGTGAGCCTTCCAACCCTGGATTACTATGGGATAAATTCTGCAAGCACATAATAGAAGATTTTGTTTATTCTCTAACCAAAACTATGGGTGAATCGTATCTCGGTATTAAAGTCATGGCTGAGACACAGGCTCTTCTACACTTGGAGAGATTGCTTTATGATAAGGGTAAATGTTTGGCTGATTTTGAAGGAATGCCTTAGCTTAATGAAAGAGATCTTTAGGATTTGGGTGGTAATAGGTGGTAATGAAAGAGATCTTTAGGATTTGGGTGGTAATAGGCTCCTTTTGGAGGAGAAGGATTTTGATTCAATTGAACAAACCATCACTTCACACTCCATGGAGTCCTCTTTGGCAATTAGTCAACGATCTGCACATGACATTGTGGTACAAGGCGTTATGGGTGATGAAGGTGGGATTTTCTTTTTGGATGGTCATGGTGGGTCAGGAAAAATATATTTATATAATTTATTGCTTTCTTACATACGAGTTAAGGATTTGTTGCCCTTGCCATAGCATCCTCAAGAATGGCTTCCCTTTTGCTAGCAAATGGATGTACTACACACAGTAGATTTAAGATACCCCTAGATCTAAACAACACTTCAATGTGCGAAATTCCTATCCATGGTGATCTTGCTAAAATTTTGAGAGAGCGTAAGCTCATCATTTGGGATGAGGCTCCCATGTGCCACCGTCATGCCTTTGAGGCTTTGGACAAGACTTTACATGTAAACCGTTTGGCGAGAGAATGTTGTTCTTTTGGGGGTTAACTTTAGATAAATTTTGCCGATTGTTGTGAAGGGAAGACGTCAGGATATTGTTGATGCTATAGTGTGTAGATCTTACGTGTGGCAATTTATTAAGGTATTGAAGCTGGTTGGCAATATGTGAATCACGACGGATCATTCAAGTGAATTTAAGAAATGGGTGATGGACGGGTTACATTGTAATTAGGGTAATCCAATAGAGATACTGTCGGTTGATATGGTCATGGAAAGATCTAACTTAATGGACTTGGTGCATTGCATTTATTTTGATTTGGGTGTTATTATGTCCTATGTATCATACTTTAGTGATCGTGCTATTCTTGCCCCCAAGAATAGTGAAGTTGATGATGTCAATCAATGTGCCTTGAATGCAATGCCAGGTGAACTCAAGGAGTATTTCAATGCAGATTCAGTTCTTGATATACAGAGCAAAACTCATTCCTTTACTCCACTAAGTTTCTTAATTATTTGAAGCTGGGAGGTGGGTATCCACCACATTGTTTGGCCTTGAAGCTTAATGTCCCTATTATACTGCTTCACAACATAGATCCAAACCGTGGCCTTTGTAATGGCACCAGGTTGATATGCAAGGCATTTCACTCAAAGGTCTTAGAGGCAGAAATTATCATAGGCACATGGTTTTTATTCCAAGGATCACTTTTATTGTCACATAGACTCAACTTCCCTTCATCACATGAGAAGAAGAAAATTTCCACTACGGTTTGCTTTGAAATGATAAATAAAGTGCAAGGTCAGTCTTTAGGCATCTTGGGTTTGTACTTGATCTCACCAGTATTTACCTACAGGCAGTTGAATGTGGCATTGTTCACGGACTCGCACTCCTAATGTCGTGAAGGTGGTTCTTTTCAAGATAATAGGGATGCAACTGTAGTTGTTGCAACTCTTGAGAGCCATATGTGCACGAGAAGTAACATTGTGTATAGAGAAATTATGCAAGCTTGAAAGTAAGTCATTGTTTGTTGTTTCTATAATAGATAATTTGTGTTCATATTTCGCGTATAACTTGGTCATTATTTTTTAATCTTGGCAGATATGTCTGAAGTCATTTTTAATTATTATTATTTAAGTAATTATTTGTATTAATTAAATATGTTATGCTCTCATGTCTTTCCCTCTCTTTCGTTATCTCTCACACATAATCACGACACACACTAATGTCGGAAGAAATTTTCAACATGGGGATGTCATGGATGAAAATTAGGAAAATTTTAAGTAAATAACATTTTTCTTATTGTTTTTTTACATTATTATTCATCACACATGACGTACCTTTGTTTTGTACAGCACCACCATTTTGGTTTGCACCTAATGGGCCTTACTTTTCTATGTATGAGACAAGGACCGTGACTACCCGTATATACCGTGGGTATAACTTCAGTTCTTTACTGACAATATATACAAGTGAATCTAAGACCTTGAAATTATGAACAAAAATGCTATCCTAGATGATAAATTCAAATGCTGGTTGATATGATTTTAAAATTTTGGTTGAAAATTGATGAGTTGATTTGGATTCCGATTGAAGGATGATGATCTTTGAATTCTGGTTGAAGTAGATGAGTTGAATAAGTTATGATATTGATAAATGGAGAGAATTCCAGTGATGATGCTTGGAAGACGATCAAGACTTTCAGCAGATCACTTATGAGATTAGTGGATCGTGCTGACACATTGTTCGCAACTTGACTTGGGCCCAGTGGACCTAATTGTGGAATGACAAATTGAGAACCTGTATAACTGAAATTCCCGTGGGAGAGAATGTCTAGATGTTAATTGAAAATTACTGGTCTTGCGAACCAATATTGTGTTAAGGATATGAATGAACTATTTTCTGAGGATGAGTTCTGTATGTTTCTCCTTATAGAAAGGATCTTTATCCCAAGATTCTAAGAGGGTTGACCAAACTTTAAGAAACGCCAGAATCAGTTGGATCTAAAGTTTAATTCCTTTTGGATCTAAAGTTTAATTCCTTTTGGATTTAAATTATAAATAGAGTGATCTTTTCACCTGAGCGTCTTGATTAAGTTAGAAAAAGGGAATTGACAAAGAATTTTCGTATTGATAGGATCATGGATCGAGGTCGTCGTAGGAGAAATGTTAACCCCCAACTCGATGAGGAAGAGATCGACCCAGATGTTCACAAAGCTCTTCATAGATCTCAGCCTGGACCTTTCAAAGGTGAAGGGGAGCACTTGGGAGAAACAGTAGAGAAGTGGATCGAAGCTATGGAGGAGTACTTTGATGTCACAAGGTACAACGAAAAGAGTAAGGTAGCTCTTGCCAGGCTGAAGATCAAGAAACAGCCAAAGTAGCATGAACGAACCATTGCAAGATAAACCGCTTGGATTGGAACACCTAGATGTGGAATGATCTCAAATCATACCTCAAAAAGAGATTATGTCCTCCAGGCTTCTTGGAGACATATGAACGAGTTCCTAGAGCTAATCTAGGGAAGCCGAACTATGGAGGAATATCACCAGGCATTCGCTCTCCTCCTCAAATACTCACCACCGCTGGAAGAAGAATAGCTGATAGCCAGTTTCATTCGAAAAATAAACGAACCCTTGGATAGCTTGGTGAAAAATTCTAAGCCAGTTTCTATGGCTGAAGCAGTGCAGATGGTGAAGGATTTCGCCAAGGCCTTTATTGTCAAGGTTCCGCCAAAGCCAACACCATCATTCTTCAAAAGATTCCTAACCCCGGAAGGTGATTCCAACTTTTCGCCTCCTAAGAGACAACAAGGTCCTAATAAACCCAGGATACGGGAAGTTCCATAATGGAAGAAAGGCCTTTTTCTCAAAACTCAACTTCTGAAGTTCCACCCTTGAACAAAGGAATTAAGTGCTGTAACTACCAAGGATATGGTCACCATAGCATGGATCAAGGTTTTCAGGACGACAAAGAAGTCAAGGACCAAGATTCCAAATGTTAGCTCCTTCCTTCCAGAGTAATCAGGGTCCCTCCCGTCAAAATCAAAGAAACCCCAGAGGTAGACTCCCTAACCAACCCTCAGTTTCAATGCAAAGTAATGTAAGACCTCACTCTCAAAATTGGGAAAGTCAAAGAGAGAGATCCCCAAATCAACCATCTACTTCCAAGGCAGTAATGTTGGAAGTAATAGAAGAAGAAGATGAAAGAGATTATCCTCCAACTGCTGCGAAATGAGGACATCTCACATTTTTTAAGTGGGGTAAGATGTAAGATTTCTCCTTCCATCTTTTGAGATATAAAGGTGTAAGAACCTCCCCTTCAATCTCTGTAATCATCCACTATTTCAAAATGCAAGAAAACATTGTTTTTGGTCTAGAGAGAGATAATACAGTTTTGAAATATTTTTGGATAAGTATTTTCTCCCAGTGAATAGGAAGAGATCCCCTAAAACAGAATTTCAAAAAGAGTTTTTCAATGTGCATTAGAAATTAAATGATTATACGTACTGGACATCTTAGCTTAGGGATACATAATTTCAGAAAAATTTTGATTGAGGTCCAAAGAGTGTCCTAAAGGGCCAATAGAATTAATCCAAGTGTTGGAATAAGAAAAATGCAAAGAATTAAAAAAAATCCTCCAAAAATGAGTAAATTCTCACATAAGATGAAGAGTTGACTAGTAGTGTGGTTTATTAGTTTAAAAAAATGAGATTTATTAGTGAAAAAATAAAATTTTGACACCTCAGGAAGGGGGGAGGGGCTCATCAACAAGGAGGCACCTAGAAATCACATCAAGGGGCCAATTTTTAATTCAAAAATATCATAAAGTGGCTAGATATTTCATCTCTCCTCTCACCTCTTTCAAACTAGATCAAAAAGTGGACAAAACTAATCTAAAACTTGTCCCCACCAAAAGGGATCAAACTGAAGCTGGAAGCCTCAAGATCCCAGTTAGGATTGGTTGGTGGTCTCCCTCACTTATAAATAGACCATTCCTTTGTATTTTGATATTGGAGTAACTATGCTAGTGTAAATTTCAATTTAGTGTAATTCTATTAATCCTCTTCTTCTCTTGGAGATTACCCTCTTCTTCTTGGTAGCCAAGCTTCTTCTTGTGGGCTTCACTTCTCTCTAAAGAATCAAGGCAAAAACCAAGGGTAAGCCTAAAACAATCGTGTTTTAATCTCTTCTTCAATGGTAATCTTCTTCCCAACCCCTCTAATACTTGGGAAGCATTTTAATCCATGGTTCTTCTTAAAAACCATGCTTTTATTTATTTATATTATTTAAATGGATTAATGCTAATCTTTTATACTTAAATGTAATATTTTTTATTTGTAAATCTCTCTTTTTGTAAGAATACTCACCTTTATGGATTAATCCTTCTTGAAAGAATAGATCTTAGTCCTAATCTCATTTTTTCAACCAAAACTCTAGGCCTAACAAGCTAGAGATAGAGATTAAGCATTTTTTATGATTTTTAATCCAATTAAAATGAGAATTAATTCATTTAAGCTTGTTTTATGTTAAAAAAATTCATATTTATTCATTTTTAAGTTGAAAGAGAGCTTGTGCTAACATTCTTATAATTATTTTCATATGAAAGTCATATTGAGTATTATTTTTTAATAAACAAGATGCTTAAATATAATTATGCTTAAGTTTATGAATAAACTAATCTTGGTGCTAAAAGTGTAATTTTAAGCATTTTCAATTCATAAAAAATGCGAGAAAGTTATGATAAATTTTATTATTTAAAAAAATTATGCATAAATAATTTTTATTCTAAAAGAGAAACTTTGAGTATTATCATTTCATAGCAAATGCAAGAAAACATGGTAGAATTTTTATCATTAAAAAAATAAATTTTATACATAATTAATTTTTATGCTAAAAGTGAAATTTTAAGCATTCTCATTTCATAAAATATGGAGAAGTTATGGTACAATCTTTATCATTAGAAAATAGAATTTATGCATAGATAATTTTTATATCAAAAGTAAAATTTTGAGTATTATTAATATTTAAAAAATATAAAAAAGCTATGAAAAAATTTATATCATTAGAGAACGAATTTATGCATAATAAATTTTATGCTAAAAGTGGAGTTTTGAGCATTATTCAATTGTCAAAAAAATAAAAACAGTTATGCACAAATTCTCTAGATTCATTTAATTTATGAGAATTATGAAAATAATTAAGAATATATTTATTTAGATAAAAATGGATTAATAGGTGTGCACAAATATTTTATGCTAAAAGAGAGATTTCCATGATATTTTATCTTGAAAATTTTGAGAAAAGAATGAAAAAATATGCATAAGAATGCATCGAGAAATCATGGATCAATTTTAATCAGAAAGAGGAATCACAAATATATAAACTTTTAAAAAAATAAAGTATATGCCTAGATTCTTGAAAAATATAATCTTGGATACATTCTGAGAACGGGAAAAGGATTTACTTGAGAAAAGACCAAAAATATGCGTAGTTGGATGAATGTAAATAATTATGACTGACTTATTTCTAGATTCCCTGTAAGATTCCTCCCTCCAGCTTTTGAGCTATGCAGGTGTAAGAACCTCCCCTTTTGATCTTATAATTATTCCCCTCTCTGAAATAAAAGAAAGATCCTATTTTGACCTAAAGGGAGGTAATTCAAAATTGAGTTATTTCAAGATATAAAAATCCTCCTAGTGTCTAAAATGGTTTCCCCTAAAACAGAAATTCAAAAAGAACTTTCCAATGTGCAATTGAAATTATTTGAAAATAGGTAAAAAGGACCTTAGCATGAGGGTCCAGATTTTCTGAAAATTTTGAATTAAGGTTCCTATGGACCAATAAGATTAATCCAAATGTAGGGAGGAGATAAATTGAAGAATAAAAAAAAATCTTTCAAAAATGAGTAAATGCTCACATAAGATGAAGAGTTGACTAAGGACAAGGTTTATAAGTTAAAAAAAGAAGAGATATTTAGAGGAAATGATGCATTTTTGACACCTTAGTTGGGGAATTTTTCTCATCAAGAAGGCACCTATTTCACATGTGTGGATGAGTTTTAAACTCAAATAATGAGATATTTTCATCTCTCCTCTCTCCTGTTTCAACTAGATCCAAAAAGTAAGCTAAACTCACCTAAAAATAATCAAAAAGTGATTGGATATAAAAATCTTCCTAGTGTCTAAAATGGTTTCCCTTGAAACAGAAATTCAAAAAGAACGTTCCAATGTGCAATTGAAATTATTTGAAAATAGGTAAAAAGGACCTTAGTCTAAGGGTCCAGATTTTCTGAAAATTTTGAATTAAGGTTCCTATGGACCAATAAGATTAATCCAAATGCAGGGAGGAGATAAAATGAAGAATAAAAGAAAATCTCCCAAAGATGAGTAAATGCTCACATAAGATGAAGAGTTGACTAAGGACAAGGTTTATTTATTAAAAAGGAAGAGATATTTAGAGAAAATGATGCATTTTTGACACCTCAGTGTGGGAAATTTTCTTCATGAAGGAGGTGCCTATTTCACATGTGTAAATGAGTTTTAAACTCACAAATAATGAAATCTTTTTCTCTCTCCTCTCTCCTATTTCAACTAGATCCAAAAAGTAAGCTAAAGTGACCTAAAAATGGTCAAAAAGTGACCAAACTGATCTGAAAAATTCAAGAACCAGTTTGCTTAGTTAGAGGCTCGCTTTTTCCTATAAATAGAAGCCTCCCCCTTTGTAAAAGGTTAATAGTGTTTATGCATTGTTACTCTACTCCTCCCCAAAGTCAAATATATTGAATTCACTTGATAATTCAATTATTTTTTACTAAATCCTCTCCAAAAGAACTAGTGGGGTCACTCTTGCTACTGCAAACAAGAGTAGAACCCTCAATCCCTCTCATCAAACCAAAGAAAAGCTTACAAACCCATGTAAGCTTAATTCTTACTTATTGTGAATTTTAAATCTATGGTTTTCTTAAATTTTATGCTTTGAAAATATTTGAATTAAAATCTGATGCTATGCCTTAATGGAAAGGCCACCCTTTCTCTTCTTTACAATTTAGCCCATCTTAGTCCTAGAAAGTTTAATTAAATGATTGATTAAACTCTTTTTATTGTTTACTCTCTTAACTTTCAAAAAATAGAGTAGATTAGAGATATTAGAATTCAAATTGGATTAATTCAAGTCATAATTTGAATGTTATGCTTGGAGAAGCAGAAGCAAGAATGCATACAACACAAAGTGTATTAGATTGTGTCTATGTACAAAAGATAAGTTAGCCCTAGAAGGATGGGCGTATATACAAGCCGGAAAAAAAAACCTCCTAAAGAGGGAAAAAGTGTCCCGGCGGTCCTAAGTGTGTTCACACATCACTGCCTATGTATATGGTAACAAATCTCCCCTAGGAGTGATGGTGTGAACGAGAGCTGGCACTCATGTATAGGGGAGTGCCATGCCCGAAGTAGATCAATCCACAAAGGGGAGCAAGCCCAAAGCTTTGCGGAAAGCTTCGAACTTCTCACGAGGAAGCGCCTTTGTGAAAAGATCGGCGAGGTTGTCCCATTAGGGCCAATTTGGACAAGAAAAGGGCTGTCTAAGGATCTAAAAAGGGGCAACTTAAAAAAGACCATGAAGATCTTACCAAAACTATTCAACATGGGTACTCATTGGATAGAGCTCATCAAGCGCCACCTGTGGACCATTTGAGCGCTAAATTTGGAGTTCATATGTAAAAGTTATGGCTAAAATAGTGCAAAATGTTCCAAAAGTAAGTGAAGGAGATCTTGACATGTGTACAAAAATGCCATATTTCTTGACACGTGGCTCCTCCTTGACCTTTAGATCAAGAATAGAGAAACCCTAAACAGCCCTTTTTTCATCCAAATTGGCCCTAATGTGTGTTGGCACATAGGCCAAGCTGATCTCTCCTGCAGAGAGTCTCTCCCTGACATAGTGATAATGCACCTCAATGTGCTTTGTGCGAGCATGAAAAACTGGGTTTCTTGCAACTGCCAATGCGCTCTGACTGTCAGTGTAGATAGAGGTAGCAGACTCCTGTCCAACACCCAAATCAGCCATAAGCCGTCTGAGCCACACACACTCAACCGTAGTTGTGAAAGCTGCCCTGTACTCAGCTTCACAACTAGAAGTGACCACAGTAGGTTGCTTCTTGCTCAACCAAGATATGCAAGAGCTATCGAGCATGAAACAAAAACCACTTGTGGACACTCTTGTGTCATAGCAACCAGCCCAATCTGAGTCCGAAAAAGCATGTAAATTTGGCGGCAACGATCCCCCCTTAGGATAGAACAACCCAAGATGTATGGTGCCACTCAAGTAGCGAAAGATGCATTTAACTGCCTTCCAATGCTGAGACCCTGGGCTATGCATAAACCTGCTCACCTGTGAGACTGCAAACTGAATGTCTGGCCTCGTAATGCATACATAAATGAGGCAACCAACAGCTGTCTGATAGAGTGTGACATCAAAGTGATCTCCAGCATCATGAAGACTCAACTTCAAACCTGTCTCCATTGGAGTAGCAATAGGCTTGCAGTCTTCAAGGCCAAATCTCCGCAACAATGTCTCAATATACTTTGTCTGACACAAAGCAATACCTCCATCACACTACTTAAATTGTATCCCCAAATAATGATGCAAATGTCCCAAATCTGACATCTCAAAAGAGGCATTCAAATCAGCTTTAAAATCAGCAATATGACTCTCATTTGGTCCTGTGAGCAGCATGTCATCGACATAGAGAGCAATGATTAGATGTACACCATCCACACGTTTAACATACAAAGTGCTTTCTGTTGGACTATTCTGAAACCCATGTGCAGTCAAATATGCATGTATCTTTTCATACCAAGCTCGTGGAGCTTACTTTAAACCATATAAAGCTTTTTTCAACCTGCACACTTTGTTTTCCTGCCCTCTTTGAACAAAACCACGAGGCTGCAATATATACATTTCCTCATGCAAATCTCCATTCAAGAATGCAGTCTTTATGTCCAACTGATGTACATTCCAACCATTATGAGCTGCCAATGCACAAATGCTACGAATGGTAGTCATACGACAAGTGGGAGTAAAGGTCTCATCAAAATCAATGCCCTTTTCTTGAGCATAACCCTTTGCAATAAGTCTAGCCTTATAGCGATCAACACTGCCATCTGGCTTTCGTTTCAACTTAAAAACCCACTTACATCCAATGGCCTTTTTACCAATAGGCAAATCACACAAAGACCATGTACCATTCTTCATTATAGCATCATATTCACTTTGCATTGCAGCCAACCAATTTTCTGAATTTTGTGCCTCATCAAATGAAAGAGGTTCTTCCTCTTCACACATACTAGACACAGCCAAAGCATAACAATCTGATGTATAAGAGGCATGCTGAAAACCTGAACGAGTATGACTAGTCATAAGTGCATCAATCTTACTATCACGCAAGGTTTGCACCAGCCATTTAGGCATACCTCTAGCCTGCTCATTTTTAGCCCTATCCTCATGAATTACATCCTGTAAATCTGCATTAGAAATAGGCTGATCTATGATGTCGTTTGAAATTTGCATAGGCTCAATATTTGCCTCATTAGGACTTACATTTGAATTCCCACCTATAAAGAGAGGCAACAACGTATCAAATACATCCCGTGAGCTCACACCTGTCTCTTTGGTACATGATAACAAGGGCTGCACAGCATCTTCCACAAAACCAACATCTCGACTAATCAAGATGCGCTTTGACTGTGGATGATACAATCTGTAACCCTTGCTCTCAGCACTGTAACCAACAAAAATGCATTTGACAGCCTTATCATCCAATTTTCTGCGTTGTTGCACAGGCACTAAAGCATAGGCCAAGCAACCAAAGACACGCAAGTGACCAATAGAAGGCTTCCTGCCATGCCAAGCTTCGTATGGAGTAATAGACTGCAAGGCCTTAGTGGGACACCTGTTGAGTACATATGCAGCACACATGACAGCCTCAAGCGCCAAAACACATGTGGCAAAGCTTAGCTCTTGACCATACATCGTGCCATCTCCATAAGTGACCTGTTTTTCCTCTCAGCAACACCATTTTGCTGAGGGGTATACGGCACTGTACATTGGTGTTTTATCCCACGACTAGCCAGAAATGCATCAAACTCTTTAGACATGTACTCCCCCCCTCGATCAGAACGAAGGGTGCCCACAGTACAATTGGATACATTTTCAACCATAAGAAAAAACTATTTGAAGCACAAAAACACTTCGGAATTTGCCTTCAGTGGATATACCCATGCATGCCTTGAGTAATCATCAATGAAAGTCACGAAGTACAAGTGTTTACCAAATGACGGAGTTTGCATAGGCCCACATACATCACTATGTACAAGTTGCAATTTACGAGTGCCCCGCACAGAACCATCCTTTGGAAACGCAGAATGCTGCATTTTGCCCAAAATACAAGCTTCACAAACATGTTTCAATGGTGCCTCAAGAGGAGGGGGCAATGAAGCAACCATATCAAATTTCTACAAACGCGGCAAACTAGCAAAGTTCAGATAACCAAAATGAGCATGCTATAGTTTTGCATCTGAAACTGCCTTTTCATCAGAAATTGCATTTGCTGAATCTTCCACACACTTGTCATAAGAACTGAGCTTATACAGCCCACGAAACAAGGTGCCAGATACAATAATTGTATCACCAGAAGTCAAATCATGAATAGTACATCTGTCATCCACAAATTTGACTACAAGTCTAAGTCTAGCAAGCGCAGAGACAGACAATAGATTCTTCTTTATCCCTGGCACATACAAAGCATCTGAAAGTGTGAAAGCGCTGCCATTTGCAGCCGTAAGCATAATTTTACCAACGCCCTTCACTGGGTAAGAAGCATTATTGGCACATGTGGCAGTATTCCCATTAGGGACAGCCTCAAGAGAAGTGAACATATCACGATGCGAGGTAATGTGCTTTGTAGCACCACTGTCAAAATACCAAACATGAGAGTCAATAGAAACTGCCAAACATGCATCATGTACAGATGGGTCATACTGGCAATACACGCTAAATGCCCATTCTGTATCCTGCACAACATTTACAAAATTTGCATTTGTAGAAGCATCCGCTATTGTGGCTGCATTTGACTCTTTCTTCTTTGCCTCTTTAGCCTTTAGCTTAGGGCAATTCTTAATGACATGATCATTTGCCTTACAATAGTTGCACCTAGTCTTTTTCTTGCCTTTATCAAGAGCCTTCTCAGACTTATTGTTGCTACCTGTGGAAGGAGAAGAAGTTGCAGACCTACTAATAGGAGAAGAAACAGTGGAAGGGGCTGCCTTATCACTTCTTCTCTGCTGCTGGGCAGCCATAAATGCTTGATCAACTGTACGCTGCCTGGCCCTGTTTTGCCTGGACTGCGCTTCTTGCAAGAGCTTGTTGACTAAAGTATCATACTTGACAGCATCAGGTCTGTCCTCATTAAGAAGTCTCCACGTGAAAGCAAAAGTCTGATATATCTCAGGTAAAGCATCAAGAACAGTCTGCACAAGAGAATGATCAGGAATAATCTCACCTGCAAAAATCAACTGTTCTTTGAGATCTTTAATCTCAGCAAGAAAAACATTCATGTCATCATCTTCCTGCATAATCTTCAATTCTAGCTCTTTACGCAGGTAAGCGATTTTTGCCTCGTTACGACCTGCATACAAACTAGCTAGAATATCCCAAGCCTGTTTTGCTGTTTTAGTTGAACGAATGTGTGGGGTGATGTTACGTTTGACAGAGAGTGCAATCAAGGCATGAGCCTGCGCATCTTTACCATCCCAACAACGAGCTTGTTCAGTAGTGGGTAAACAGCAACAACAGTAGAGCTGCTAGAACCTGCAACATCCTCAACAGATCCTACATCCACAGAACCTGGCCGTACATCCGTACCTTGCACAATGTTTCACACTCCTTTTGCAACCAAAACATGCTGCATCATGTATGCCCAAAGTGAGTAGTTGTTGTCTCCATCCAGTTTGTCTTCAGCAGACAACATGCGAAATACATCATTGCTGTTATCAACCATAGCCACTAACTGAAACTGATGCAAAAGCTACCTGTAAATGAAGCAAAGACTGAACAGAAGACAACTTGTGCTATGTAGCACGGTCCACAATAGAACACGTATACCTGTTTTGTAGAAAACTGCACTGTCGAAATTTCTGCAGAAATTGACGAAAACACCTATGCAGAACTTGAAATGCAAAAACGGAGCCCGAAACGACCTCAGATGCAAATTTTGAGAACGCAACGCCCTTCGGGTAGATTTGCAGAGTATAGGGACCTGCAAGCGCTCGTGAAAACTCACCTCAATCGGAGAACGTGAGTCGGAGGGTGCTGGCGGCGTAGCCCTGGGAGCCGATGCCTGCTCTGATACCAATTGTTGGAATTAGGATTGCAGGAAAGCACATAAAGCTTGGAGAAGAAGAAGCAAGAATGCACACAACACAAAGTGTATTAGATTGTGTCCATGTACAAAAGATAAGTTAGTCCTAGAAGGATGGGCGTATATACAAGCCGGGGAAAAAAACCTCCTAAAGAGGAAAAAAGTATCCCAGTGGTCCTAAGTGTGTTCACACACATCACTGCCTATGTATATGGTAACATGTTAAAATTGAGAAATGGTCAGCCATATAAAGGAGGTTATAGCAAAATTTTCTTAAATTTTGTGAAACTAAAGTTTATCATTAGGTTATTCTAAAAGAGTAATTCCTTTCGTTTGTGCATTCTAAAAGATTTATTTTTATTTTAAAAGTATCATTCTCATTAAAATTGAATTTATGCATAGAAAGATGCATAAAAGAATTTATTTTTATTTCAAAAGAGTCATCCTCATTAATTTTGATTTTATGCATAAAAAGATGCATAAAAGAATTTATTTTTATTTCTCATTAAAATTAAATTTATGCATAGGAAGATGCATAAAAGATTTATTTTTATTTCAAAAGTGTCATTCTCATTAAAATTGAATTTATGCATAAGAATATGCATAAAAGATTTATTTTTATTACAAAAGTGTCATTCTCATTAAAATTGAATTAGGAAGATGCATAAAATATTTATCTTTATTTCGAAAGTGTCATTCTCATTAAAATTAAATTTATGCATATAGGAAGGTGCATAAAAGATTTAATTTTATTTCAAAAGTATTATTTTCTTTCAAATTGAATTATACATAAATAGATGCGTAAAGAATCTTTATATCAAAAATTAGAATCCTCTTAAATTCTATGTTTAAATTCTGTAAATAGATGTGATGAGAATATGAGGCGAATAGATGTGATGAGATAAGATGTGAATCAGATAGATGATTGGATAGATGGGTGTGATGTGAATAGAGGTGATGAGATGTGAGGCGAATAGATGTGAATCAGATAGATGATTGGATAGATGGGTGTGATGTGAATAGAGGTGATGAGATGTGAGGTGAATAGATGTGATGAGATGAGATGTGAATCAAATAGATGATTGGATAGATGTGATGTGAATAGAAGTGATGAGAATATGAGGTGAATAGATGTGATGAGATAAGATGTTAATTAGAGAGATGATGATTGGATGGATGGATGTGATGTAAATAGAGGTGATGAGAATGAGAGGTGAATAGATGTGATGAGATGTGATGTGAATCAGATAGATAGGAATGAATGGATGGATGGATGTGATGTGAATAGAAGTGATGAGAATATGAGGTGAATAGATGTAATGAGAATCAAATAAATGTGAATGGATGGATGGATGGATGGATGTGATGTGAATAAAAGTGATGAGAATATGAGGTGAATAGATGTGATGAGATGTGATGAGAATATGAGGTGAATAGATGTGATGAGATGTGATGGAAATTAGATAAATGAGAAGAATGGATGCATAGATGTTATGTGAATAGAGCTGATGAGAATGTGAGGTGAATAGATGTGATAGTCATATGTGTGAATCAGAATGTAAATGAATGATATGAGATATAAGTGAATGTATGTGATGATAATGGATGTGAATGTGTATGTGAGGAATAGATGTGAATGTGTATGTGAAAAATGGATGTGAATGAGTATAAGAAAGAATGGATAAGGATGTGTATGTGAAGAATGGATGTGAATGTGTATGTGAAGAATGGATGTGAATGAGTATGTGAAAGAATGGATGTGGATGTATGTGAAAGAATGGATATAGATGTGTATGTGAAAGAATGTGATGTGATGTAAAAAGATGAGATGTGACATGAATATATGTGGATGTGAAGTGATAGATATGAATATATAGATAAATGCGAGTAGTCGTACATGTGACCGATTGGATGGATGTGGATGAATGAGATGAGATGTGTATGAATGAGATATGTGGATAGAAGTGATGTGATATAATGGTGATGGGAATGAATGTGATGGATATGAATGAATGTGATGTGATGGGATGTGAGATAAAATGAATGAGATGTGATGTGAGTAAATGTGATATGGTCTGAATGGATGAGATGTGAATGAATGTGATGTGATGAGATGTGAATGAATGTGATGTGATGAGATGTGGATGAGATGTGAATGAATGTGATGTAATGAGATGTGGATATGGGTAGATGCGACTGGATGAGATTTGATGAGTAATGAGGATAAAATGAGGAAAGATGTGATGAGATGAAAATGATGTGATTGGATGAGAATAGGAATACTTATGAAATAGTTGTGGAATTAATTAATGTGGCTTGATGTGGAGCAATGTGAAAAGACGAGTTCGTTATAGAAACTATATTTTTGTTTTTAAATGATTGTTTATGTCAAGAATGCTAGAGAAGCATTTTGACCGTCTTGTGAATGAGGTCGTTGGAGATCTAATCTGATAAAGTTACAATAGCTGACAGAGAGTCAATGGAGGACGTCTCGCGTGTAGCAAGGTCGGCCGAGATCTTAACCAGCCTCGGTTCGATTAAAATGGTGAGCTTCCGGTATGGTGGATGAGGGACCAAGGAAGCGGCCTATGAGTGAAGTGCTAGGTCACCTGCGAAGAAGGATCCTAGTGAGGGTGCTGACCATACGGTGCTCGGGCTCTAGGTTACCAACGATATCCACACGCACGTCGTGGAAGATATAGAAATAAGGAGTAAGAGTTGTTTTCTGAATTCGGGCATGGATCTGGTTGATTGACCTTGCTGGTCCTCAACGGATGAGTCCATGGCTCTTTTATATGGATCCGTTGGTTGATCTTACTGATCTTCAACGGAGATTCCATTTTTGATATGTGAATATATTGCCGGTTACTATGAGCTAGGAACTATCGAAAAGGCCCCTGAGTGGACAGGTGGTGAGCGTTCTGGTTGCCAATGATGCCATACGTACACCGATGAAAGGAATAACTAAAAACAAGGATTCAACCGGAGATTTTGAGGATTATGATCAGTGACACAATGATTTCATTAAATGATTATTTTTAAAGATAGCTGATTCTATGAAAAAGGTAATTTTATATTGGGTGTGTAAGTGGTGTGACTAGTTTTAAGTTTGCATGAATATCCGGCTAGGAGACCTGGGAACTCTTTTTTTTGGTACCCGGAACAAAACCTAACCGAATTCTTAATTGGATCCCATCACTACAGTGAATGAACGGTTGGCTAACCCACGGGACTGGATGGGGTTAGGCTGGACTGATGGATCCCTAAAATTGAGACTCAATTCTGTTATGGTACGATAGATGAAGTAAATCTCGAACAAAAATTGTTCTATGGAAAAGAATCAACGGTTATGCCTCTCAATGAGAAAAAAAGTGTTGGTCTCTATGATCCAAGTGCAATCTTTTTCTTGATCTGACTATGGGACTTACGGGTTCGATCAGATTAGTTTAGTTAGTTAAGGCTTTTGACTACGTTAGAGAAAAATTATCCTGGAGGAATCGCCCGTGCTTTCCGAGCAAGGGAAGTTTTTTCGGGTTTGGTTTTGGAAGAACCGATGGATTAGTCTCTTGTCCGGATATCCGTGGGAGCGAGGACCCGAGTGTGGGAGCCTGCCCCACGCAAGAAGTGCTACTTCCGCTACTAGCACCTCTGAATTCGTTGCGCGATGGGGACAGGGATTCCATAGCTGGCCTAATGATGAGGATCAACTGAAAAGTCAAAAATGTCAAAAATTTATGAAGAAGCAATAAAAGATTGTAATTGCGTGATAAAATTCATACAAATTGTTATTCAGACTGAAATTGTTATTCAGACTGAAATTGTTATTCAGACTGAAATTGTTATTCAGACTGAAATTCATAAATTAGTAATTGGGTCTTCATATGGAAGTATCACAATTGCATGGAATCCCTGACTTGCTAGAGGCCTAAACATGATGGTATTTACCTTATAATTCCAAGGATCGTTGACTACCCATATATACCGAGGATATAACTGGCAGTATATACGAGTAAATCTAAGACTTGAAATTATAAGCATAAATGCTATCCAGATGATGAATTTGAATGTGGTTGATATGATTTTTAAATCCTGGTTGAGAACTGATGAGTTGATTTGGATTCTGATTGAAAAATTATGATTCTTGAATTTTGATTGAAATGTGATAAGCTGAGCAAAACCATAATAAGGATGAATGGGACGAGTCCCTATGATGATGTTCATAATTGGAATGACGTTAATGACTTCAGCAAATCACTATGAGATTAGTGGATTGTGCTGACAGATTACTACTGTTAACACTTGATCCAGTGGATCAAGTTAAGGAATGTTAAATTAAAAATTTGTATAAGTAAAAATTTCCATGGAGGACTGTTCAGATAAAAAGTTCGATCTAATGAACCATTATTGTGTGACAAGGATTTAAATGATATGATCTGAGAGAATTGTTATCCGCTGATGATGAGTTCTATATAAGGGATCTTTATCCCATGATTCTATTGGTTTTACCAGACTATAAAAAACCTCAAAATCAGTTAGATTTTAAGAGAAAGAGTTGTCCTCTAATTTTGCGAGATGAGGACATCTCGAATTTTTTTAAGTGGGGTAGGATGTAAGATTCTCCCCTCCAGCTTTTGAGGTGTGCAGGTGTAAGAACCTCCTCTTCTGATCTTATACTTATTCCCCTCTTTGAAATAAAAGAAAGATCCTGTTTTACCTTGTTTTGTCCTAGAGAGAGAAAATATCTAGAGGGACGTAATTCAAAATTGAGATATTTTTGGATATAAAAATCCTCCTAATGTCTAAAATGGTTTTCCTTGAAACAGAAATTCAAAAAGAACTTTCCAATGTTGTGCAATTGGAATTATTTGAAAATAGGTAAAAAGAACCTTAGCCTGAGAGTCTAGATTTTTTAAAAATTTTGAATTAAGGTTCTTATGGACCAATAAGATTAATCCAAATGTAAGGAGGAGATAAATTGAAGATTTAAAAAAATCTCAAAAAAATGAGTAAATTCTCACATAAGATGAAGAGTTGGCTAAGGACAAGGTTTATTTGTTAAAAAAGAAGAGATATTTAGAGGAAATGATGTATTTTTGACACCTCAGTGTGGGAAATTCTCCTCATAAAGGAGATGCCTATTTCACATGTGTATATGAGTTTTAAACTCACAAATTGTGAGATATTTTTATCTCTTCTCTCTCCTGTTTCAACTAGATCCAAAAAGTAAGCTAAACTAACTTGAAAATGGTCAAAAAGTGACCAAACTGATCTGAAAAATTCCAGAATCAGTTTGCTTGGTTAGAGGCTCACTTTTTCCTATAAATAAAAGCCTCCCCCTTTGTTAAAGGTTAATAGTGTTTATGCACTGTTACTCTACTCCTCTCCAAAGTCAAATACATTGAATTCACTTGATAATTCAATTATTTTTTACTAAATCCTCTCCAAGAGAACTTGCTGCTGCAAACAAGAGTAAAATCTTCAATCCCTCTCATCAAGCCAAAGGAAAGCTTATAAACTCCATGTAAGCTTAATTCTTACTTATTGTGAATTTTAAATCTATGATTTTCTTAAATTTTATGCTTTGAAAATATTTGAATTAAAATCTGATGCTATGTCTTGTAATGAAAAGGCCACCCCTTCTCTTCTTTATAATTCAGCCCTTCCTAGAAAGTTTAATTAAATGATTGATTAAACTCTTTTCATTGTTTACTCTTAATTTTTAAAAAATAGAGTAGATTAGAGATATTAAAATTTAAATTAGATTAATTCAAGTCATAAATTAAATGTTAAAATTGAGAAATGATCAGCCATACAAGGAAGGTTATAGCAAAGTTTTTTAAATTTTATGAAACTAAAGTTTATTATTAAGTTAGTCTAAAAGAGTAATTCCTTCCGTTTGTGCATTCTAAAAGATTTATTTTTATTTCAAAAGTATCATTCTCATTAAAATTAAATTTATGCATAAAAAGATGCATAAAAGAATTTATTTTTATTTTAAAAGAGTTATTCTCATTAATTTTAATTTTATGCATAGAAAGATGCATAAAAGAATTTATTTTTATTTCAAAAGAGTCATTCTCATTAATTTTGATTTTATGCATAGAAAGATACATAAAGGAATTTGTTTTTATTTCAAAAGAGTCATTCTCATTAAAATTAAATTTATGCATAGAAAGATGCATAAAAGATTTATTTTTATTTCAAAAGTATCATTCTCATTAAAATTGAATTTATGCATAGGAAGATGCATAAAAGATTTATTTTTATTTCAAAAGTGTCACTCATGAAAATTAAATTATGCATAAATAGATGCATAAAGAATCTTTATATCAAAAATTATAATCCTCTTAAATTCTAAGATTTAAATTATGTGAATAGAAGTGATGAGAATATGAGACGAATAGATGTGATGAGATAAGATGTGAATCAGATAGATAATTGGATGGATGGGTGTGATGTGAATAGAGGTGATGAGATGTAAGGCGAATAGATGTGATGAGATAAGATGTGAATCAGATAGATGATTGGATGGATTGGTGTGATGTGAATAGAGGTGATGAGATGTGAGGTGAATAGATGTGATGAGATAAGATGTGAATCACATAGATGATTGGATGGATTGGTGTGAATCACATAGATGATTGGATGGATTGGTGTGATGTGAATAGAAGTGATGAGAATATGAGGTGAATAGATAAGATGAGATAAGATGTGAATTAGATAGATGATGATTGGATGGATGGATGTGATATAAATAGAGGTGATGAGAATGAGAGGTGAATAGATGTGATGTGAATCAGATAGATGAAAATGAATGGATGGATGGATGTGATGTGAATAGAAGTGATGAGAATTTGAGGCGAATAGATGTGATGAGAATCAGATAGATGTGAATGGATGGATGGATGGATGGATGTGAATAAAAGTGATAAGAATATGAGGTGAATAGATGTGATGAGATGTGATGGGAATTAGATAGATGAGAAGAATGGATGGATAGATGTGATGTGAATAGAGGTGATGAGAATGTGAGATGAATAGATGTGATGAGATAAGATGTGAATCAGATAGATGATGAATGAATAGATGAGATGTGATGTCATGTCATGTGAATCAGAATGTAAATGAATGATATGAGATGTGAGTGAATGTATGTGATGATAATGGATATGAATGTGTATGTGAGGAATGGATGTGAATGTGTATGTGAAGAATGGATATGAATGTGTATGTGAGGAATGGATGTGAATGTGTATATGAAGAATGGATGTGAATGAGTAAGTAAAAGAATGGATAAGGATGTGTATGTGAAGAATGGATGTGAATGTGTGTGAAGAATGGATGTGAATGAGTATGTGAAAGAATGAATGTGGATGTATGTGAAAGAATGGATGTGGATGTATGTGAAAGAATGGATATAGGTATGTATGAAAGAATGTGATGTGATGTAAAAAGATGAGATGTGACATGAATATATGTGGATGTGAAGTGATAGATATGAATGTATAGATAGATGCGAGTAGTCGTACATGTGAACGATTGGATGGATGTGGATGAATGAGATGAGATGTGTATGAATGAAATATGTGGATAGAAGTGATGTGATATAATGGTAATGAGAATGAATGTGATGGATATGAATGAATGTGAATGTGATGGATATGAATGAATGTGATGTAATGGGATGTGAATCACGATAAATGTGAATAAATGAGATGTGAGGTAAAATGAATGAGATGTGATGTGAGTGAATGTGATGTGGTCTGAATGGATGAGATGTGAATGAATGTGATATGATGAGATGTGGATATGGGTAGATGCGAGTGGATGAGATCTGATGAGGATAAAATAAGGAAAGATGTGATGAGATGAAAATGATGTGATTGGATGAGATTAAGAATACTTATGAAATGATTGTGGAATTAATTAATGTGGTTTGATGTAGAGCAATGTGAAAAGACGAGAGTTCGTTATAAAAACTGTATTTTTGAACTGTTTTTAAATAACTGTTTTATGTCAAGAATGCTGGAGAAGAAGCATTTTGATCGTATTGTGAATGAGGTCGTGGAGAGACCTAATCTGATAAAGTTGCAACACCTGACGGAGTCAATAGAGGACGTCTCGCGTAGCAAGGTCTCGGCCGAGGTCTTGAGCAACCTCGGTTCGATTAAAATGGTGAGCTTCCGATACGGTGGATGAGGGACCAAGGAAGCGGCCTATGAGTGAAACGCTAGGTCACCTACGAAGGATCCTAGAGAGGGTGCTGACTATACGGTACTCGGGCTCTGGGTCGCCGACGATACCCACACGTACATCGTGGAAGATATTGGAACAAAGAGTAAGAGTTGTTTTCTGAATTCGGGCATGCATCTGGTTGATTGACCTTGCTGGTCCTCAACGGATGAGTCCATGGCTCTTTTATATGGATCCGTTGGTTGATCTTGCTGATCTTCAACGGAGATTTCATTTTTGATATGTGAATATATTGCCGGTTACTATGAGCTATGAACTATCGAAAAGGCCCCTGAGTGGACAGGTGGTGAGCATTCTGGTTACCAATGATGCCATAGGTACACCGATGAAGGAATAATTGAAAATAAGAATTCAACCAGAGATTTTGAGGATTATGATCAGTGACACAATGGTTTCATTAAATGATTGTTTTTAAAGATAGCCGATTATATGAAAAAGGCAATTTCATATTGGGTGTGTAAGTGGTGTGACTAGTTTTAAGTTTGCATGAATATCCAGCTAGGAAACCTGGAAACTCTTTGTTGAGAGATAGCGATTGCAATTGTGCAATGCTACATTGATATGGGTGATAGGTGATAGGTGAGTTGTGGAACACCTCGATTAAGAAGGGATGTTGAGAGATGTAATCGTGGTGTTGTGTGTATGTGAAAAAGCACCCTAGAGGTGCAAGATATTATGGCAAGATATGAATGCCACATGTAATATTGTATGGTATGTGAGTGTTGACTAAAAGAGTGGAAAAGAAAGTGCCACATGGATGATGATATGTAAAGTGAGATAAGGCTAGAGAGCCTATATCATTGTATGGCTCATCGAGATATGCAATAGAATAGAGATCAAGTGTTGAGTGTGCAATCTCTCTCTCTCTCTCTCTCTCTCTCTCTCTCTCTCTCTCTCATGGAGTTCTTAGTGTGGTTTAATCCACCTTAATTATGTTGTGGCCTCTCTTGGCTGAACTATGAATTTATCTTGCTGCCATAAGTGTTGACATTATGCCTTTCATTAAGGTCTTGAATACAATCTCCAATTGCTTACCTCAAATATAGCTCATCATATAGAGCTCCAAACATGCATGCTACCAAGGGTGCTTTCATTGGTTTCTCACAAGAAACCACGGGTGCAAAACCATTATGAACGTCTCCATTGCTTCCACACAAGTTTGCTCATATTCCTTAAGCAAACTCAACCAACACAGCCCTCTCTTTGGTGTGCACAAACATGGGCTCCATTCTCAGCCCACCACTTATTCCTTTTTTAGATAAGCTTGCACCTTCATAGTCTTTTCCCGTTTTACAAAAAATCCATGGGATCCTCTCATCCCATAAATCAGCAACCCTTCTTTACATTGAGCATTCTCTCATGCTCAAACTAAAAATTAATGAGGCAAAATCCAAAATACCTTCACAAATCTCCTTGGCAGCTTCCTTGTTGACACCGAAGACTCCATAGCCTTCATACTTGCTGAAATCTTCATTTTCAGCTTCTTTGATGATGAGCAGGCTCTCCATGTTGCAAAACTTCCATTTGCAACTCTCTTGGGCAGCTTCTATGGAACCTCCTTGTTACAAATCTCCTCTCAAACTTGAGAATGGCATCTCCAAATATCTCTCAAATCCTCACAAATGCAAATCCAAATGATAATATGAGTGTGCATATATTTTTTTCATAATAACTGAAAATAATGCTTAATCAAAGAAGCCATAACAAAGAAAAAACTATACATAAATATTCACCATAACCAAGAGCCCACCCAAGCTCTGATACCATGTTAACAATCCAAAAATGAGATTGATCATGATGAAGGACATAGATTAAGCAACATAATTAAGGTAGATTAAACCACACTAAGAACTCCATAAGAGAGAGAGAGAGAGAGAGAGAGAGAGAGAGAGAGAGAGAGAGAGTGATCTTGCTTGTGAAAGTTTGACTGAGGATCAAATGATGTCGAATGATGTGAGATGATGTGTAGTGATGAGTGAATTAATGTGGGTGATGTGTGAAATGACGTGGAGTGATGAGAAGTGATGTGTGGGATGTGTGGATTGATATGTGGTTGATGTGCATTGATGTGGATGATGTGAAAATGATGTGGATTGATGTGTGGTTGATGTGCATTGATGTCGATGATGTCGATGATGTGAAAATGATGTAAGATGATGTGAATGAATGTGAAAATGATGTGGGATGATATAAATGAATGTGAGAACGATATGAAATTATGTGAATGAATGTGAGAACGATATAGGATCATGTGAATAAATGTGGGAACGATGTGGGATCATGTGAATGAATGTGGAAACGATGTGGGATCATGTGAATGAATGTGGGAACGATATAGGATCATATGAATGAATGTGGAAACGATGTGGGATCATGTGAATGAATGTGGAAACGATGTGGGATCATGTGAATTGACGTGTATTGATGTGGGATGATTTGAATGGATGTGAATTGATGTAAAAAAATATAGAATAATGAGAAATGACGTGAAATGATATCGAATGATGAGAAAGGATGTGAAATGATAAGGAAAGATGAGTATTTTGTTAGAAATTATATTTGCATATGAACCTGTTTTTTTTAAGGATTGTTCTACGTCAAGAATGCCGGGAGAAGCATTTTGACTAACTTGTGGAATGAGATCGTAGAGACCTAAGTGAAAATGTTGCAACAGCTAATGGAGAGTCAAAGAAAGACGTCTCGCGTGACAAGGTCGACCGAGGTCTTGACCAGCCTCAGTTTGATTAAAATTGTGAGCTTCAGGTACGATGGATGAGGAACCAAGGTCGACTGAGGTCTTGACCCGTCTCAGTTTGATTAAAATGGTGAGCTTCAGGTACGATGGATGAGGAACCAAGGAAGAGGCCTATGAGTAAAGCGCTAGGTCACCTGCAAAGGAACCTAGAGGGTGCTGACCATACGGTGCTCGGACTCTGGGTCGCCCAGAATACCCACACGTGCGATGAGGAAGAAAAATGAGATAGAGCTGTTTTCTGAACACGGACATGGATCTGATTGATTGGCCTTGCTGGTCTTAAACAAATGAGTTCATGGCTCTTTTACATGGATCTTGTTGATTGATCTAGCTGATCTTCAAAACAGAGTCCATATGGATTTTACATCCTAGGTACCATGGGCTAGAAACTATTGAAAAGACTCCTAAGTGAGCAAGTGGTGAGCATTCTGGTTATCGATAATGCCATAGGTACGCTAAGGAAGGAATTACTGAAATTAGATTTTATGGTTGGGAAGTGAAAAGGTTAAAAATTGGATCTAGAAATGAAATACTGAGGATTAGGATTGAAACACTGTGATTTTATTGAAATACTGTTTTGAAAATAGTTGAATCTAAGAAAAGGTAATCTCATATCAAGTACATAAGTGGTGTGTCTTTAAATTTTGCAACATGAGTGCCAACTAGGGGACGTGGAAACTCTTTTCCTTAGTACCTAGAACAAAACATAACCAAATTTTTATAACAGATCCTATCAATACAGTGATTGGGCGGTTGGCTGACCCATGGGATTGGATAAGGTTAGACTAGATCGATGCATTCCTATAATAAAATTCAATTCTGTTCAAGTTACGATAGTTGAAGTAAGTCACAAGATAATCTTTGCTCTATCGAAAAGAATCAACGGCTCTGCCTCTTTTGATGGAAAAAAAAGCTTTGGTCTCTATGAACCAAGTGCAAGTTCCTCCTTTGATTCGGCGATGTGACCCACAAGTTCGGTTGGAATACAAAAGATCGATAAGGCCCTTGACTACATAAGAAGATTTTGCTGGAAGAATCACCTATGCTTTCTGGGCGAGGGAAGTTTTTTTCAGGTTCAGTTTTAGAAGAACCGCCAAATTAGTCTCTTGTCCAGACATTCATGGACGAGGCTCCGAGTGGGAAGCTCTGCCATGCGCGCAAGGTTGCTACTTCCGCTACCAGCACTCCAGAGTTCGATGCACAGAGGAGACAATGATCTCAGAACCATATCCTGGCCAATATTAAGGAAGTTATGGGTAAAATAAGAAACCTGTTGGAGCCTAATTACAATCTAACACAGATCGCACTCAGGTTCCAACGGTTCCTTATTTTACCCATAACTTCCTCAATATTGGCCAGAACGTGTTTAGCATCTCCCATCACATCACGCTCTACTGAAGTCTTTCCCCATAAAGTTCCCTCAGCCAGAGAAATCAAGAGATCATAACCCTACATATTTTGGAGTTGATAAAGTCAATGTCATAGGCATCACACAGGCGCACAATATGGCCTACCCGACATTGAGGACCTGGAATAAAGAACTTCGTGAATCAAACATTCTGCCCTGCATGCTATCCTTTGGTAATATGGTGAGGGAACTATAGAACCATCACATCAGGGCCTCTCATTGCACAGGCACAAGAGGATATGCTACATAAATACCTTCAGAGGATCTTCACTCTATCCCCCCCGCCCATTCCCCCTCCCCACTCACCCCCACATGCACATGCACACATACAAACCACAACCCACAGGTTGTTAAGTCACATTCTTAGTAGTCGTTTACCTTACTGTTTTAGATCCATCCAAGTCAAGTATGGTCTCATAGAGGGCTTGAATTGCTTCAAAAACACTTCTGTTTCTGTCTAGCCCTCAAGGTGAATTTGGATGACCCAATATAAGTTGTCAGTATGTTATTTACCATATGAAGAAACTACTATATAATTATGATTGTACAAATACAACATGCCTTGGCCGTCATACCCTTTGGTGATGAAGACCATGAGCTAAGATAGTTTACTACTGTAGACTCAATACAATACCAACAAACACACGTCTGCCTTGACTGTATTAGACTCCCCTAATATCAAGTTGCCCATCTCAAAGGTTGGCGAGATTCTAAACTAGATGCCGTGTATGAGAAGAATGGATCTGATTCCAACCAATAATCCATCAAAGGCCGCTCCTCGAGCACTTTATCATGCTCAAAGATGAAATCTGGTACTTCGAGTTGCCCTTTCCTAACATGATCCCAGAGAAACTCCAGGCGGCTGATGTAGTTCACTTTGTCATACAATCTGCATTATCAGCACAAAAATAGTCACTCCTTTCTTTCTAGTAGGTATGTATTATATTTTAGGTGTCAGGTTCAAAACTCATGCCCCCTTGTGAGCAGCCCACAGCAAGCAAGGACGCATAAATCCTTACTCTCATATAATTCAGTGCAATAAAGGTAAGCACATGATAGCTGTCTTGACTCTTTATGTATGCAGTAATAAATCTTAAGCAGATTGTTACCCATTGCTCAGAAAACGTCCAATGGTTCCCATGATTGTCATTGACAATAGCCCTGGATGCACAAAATATAACGCCTCCAACCTGAGTTGAAACTCTTGTGGTAGTGTTTCGTAGATCCACCTTAAATTGAATACACCCGGGCAGTTCTCATTCCTTTTCGCCCGTGTGTGAAAATACACGACACAGAAAGGCTCCATCAAAACTTCCTTGGAAATCTTATACAGAACGTAATCCTTGAGTCGCGCGTTGTCCACGACGGGGGCTGTAGAATAAAAGGCAGAAAGACGGTATCAGATACAGGTTGCATTACACCATGCACTGAGAGCGGTGAAGGATTAGTATCAGACCGCTGTAGGGATTATGAAATCCATCCTAAAATAAACCTTAAAACGAGAAAAGTAAAGAACAACAAACACACAGCTCTGCCAGGGCGAGTAGTCTAGCGGTAAGTGTGGGAGGGTTTCCAAGAAAGAACACGAGTTCAATACTCTCCTGGACCACTCCCATGCAGTGAACACTCCTGTCCAGTGAAGTACCTGATCTATGAATCAATATGCTGCAGGGATGAGGGAGCTTTACAAACATAACCCCTGCCCATTAAAAAGGAAATATCTCGCCCACCTGCAATCCCTCATGGGATCTCCCATGTCAAACGCCCACTGGTCAGATGGCCGGAAGGTTGTCTGTAAAGACCCGAAAGTGAATGCATAGGACGGACTTGGCAGAAGATGTCCAAAAAGACCCAAAGTGTATGCATAGGAGGGGCAAATCCCAACATTTAAAAAAGCTTTACAAACATAACCCACCTGCCATCCCTCACGGGTAGGGGATCCCGCGTCCACAACACGCACCTGTCAGAGAGGGGTAGCCCTTGAAAAACCTTTCCATTTTGTGTGGTTTTTCCCTAGACTAGAATTGAGAAATCCCGGTTGAAGTTTGTGTATTTATGACAAATCCTGTTGAAATTCAGGCAGAGCCGCATGGAGTATGCGTTTCCCCGGGTAGAATTGAGATTTCTAGCACTGCTAAAATAACTGCAAAACGGTAGTTTGGCAGAGAAGCCCTATAAAAAAAACAGACAGGAGGCAATTATCTACAGGGAAGGGAAAGAGGTAAACAGCCAGCACCCAAAAACCCTGAAAGAAAGCAGATTCAAATGAATTATTACAGATCAGAAAGGGAAGCAGGAGGGGGAGGGGGAGGGGGAGGCGGAGGCGGAGGGGGAGCGGGGGCGGATTTCCATACCAGGGAAGAACTTGCCGACGACTCTGAGGATCCGTCTCCCTCGCTTGTCGATTCCTTCCGTGCTTAGAAACTGAAGCTCCTCCAGGTCCAAAAACTGGTCCCGCTTACAGGCCTGCTCTTCTTCCTCCTCGGGCCAGTACTCGTGTTCTCCATGGAAACCCTCCCTTCCACTATCCAAGCTCTCCGAAGAAGACTGTGGAGAGACAGAAGCTTCATAAGAGAGCACCTGCGCAACACCTTCTGATGCAGCCATGGCTTTGCAGGATGAATCTAATCTCTATGAAGATGACCGAGAGAAGATGAGCTGCTATGTCATGTTGGGTACGGTATGGTGGAAGAAATCACTATCGAATCTCACGTGAATCTCACGTTTTGGATAAGTGCTTCGGGCAGTACCCGTACGACCCATCCTAACCGGCAAGAGTATTCTTGCATTAATATTTGTCAATCACAAAACAATGTAGTAGAGAGAGATGTTACTCTAGAGTCTCAAGGTCATAGGTTCAAACCCTCATTGCGAAAGCGATGACGTGCACGGGTGTATTTTTAACTTTCTAATTCCAACCAATTGCAAAAAAAAAAAAAAACGCTCGTCCTCGTCCTCGAAGGGTAGTTCATCAACCTCATCAACCTCTAGATTTCATGGTGCAAGTATAGCACAGTCTTTAAAGAAGCATACATAATCCTCCACCCTCTGAAGTGTATACCCATTTTACCAAACTCAAAATAGAGTTCCCATGGATTAACATTCGTGGTGGTATTACCACTCTGCCTTCATTATTTGGATGGCCTATAGAGCCGTCTCTCCAATTTGTAATGTCCACTTGACAATTTCTTGTTCTGTACTACAATCATAAGCACTCTGTCTAACCCACATGTTTTAGGTGAGCTTTAGAACATTCACATATCTCCAAATATGTAACTGACATAATGTTGCATCAACAATGTCCTCACACGATTCCTTTGGCACAACCGATAAGATTTGCTTAAAGTCACCACCAAAGAGCATAACTTTCCAACCAAACATTGTATCACTCTGCATAATGTCTTTCAATGTTCTATCCAATGCTTCATATGCGTACCAATGCATCATTGAAGCCGCATCCCAAATAATTAACCTTGCAAGTTTCAACACCTCCGCTAATGGGTTATTAGCTTTGATACCACATGTGCTAGAATGTAACGTGATTCTCTTCACATAATCGTGACAACAAGGCATTATAAAGATAGGTTTTTCCTGATTCACCTGGTCCATCAAGGAAAAAAACACCACCCTTGTTCAAAGAAATAGGCGTAAGGTTAGTGTCAAATGCTCTTGATTGACAACTATTTAGATTCTTTTCCATGGAAACAGACAAATCAACCTGTGTAAAACAGAATCAAACATCATCTCTTCAACCAACAAACCATTGTTGACACTGGCAACACTTAATCTATTAAAAACAAGCAACTCTTCAAAATCATGCAACCGCTTTTCCATACTATTGTAAGAGGTGGTCTTCCATTCGCAATAGAGCTTGATTCTTTGCTATAGAATGACAAACACCAACATCCGCATACTCTCTGTTGCAAGGAATGAAAAAAAATCATATGAAAGCTCGGCGAAGAATTCATTCCAAAGGTGTCCAGGGGATATAGACTCACAAAAAACCATTATAATGACAAACAATTGACGCAGTTAGAATCATGTTTTCTAAAATGCAGCTTCTTGGAGACACATATACCACTCCTCATCGCTCTCTAGCATTCCTCTAGCTTCACATGCAGCCTTGTAGATGAACTCAAAGCCTAACCATAAAATGAGGACAAATGATCAATTGTATTCCGCCTCAATGTTGGAAAAAAGCACCAAGGCCTTACAATCCCTTTGTTTTATGGGATAACTCGCACACACCACCTCCTTTCACATGTGGATACATGGACAAGATACTCCTCTACAAGTGCCCTGAGTGTTAAGAGTTCACTATCCTAGTGAACAAGCATAAAAAACAAGTACATAGCTTCCATTTGTGTGTAAACCCATCAAACTACCACATAGCCAAGTACAATAGATGGCCATCATCAATTACATGAGCATGAGAAGTTGGAAACATCCTTGAGAAATCATGTTCCTAAGCCATCTTCTCCCTAATGCACCAAGGGTGGGTCTAACCCTTTGCCCCCTTGGCTCCTAAGCTAAGGCACCAAGAGCGGGTTGCACCCTCCGCCCGCCTGGCTCCTACTAGCTTCTCATACAAACATATTTGACTTTGGAATTGAACCCAACCTCGCAAGTAGCAAACCATGTACACATGATGAAAAACTACAAATATGAGGACGAAAACCACACCCAAGAAGTGGAAGTGTCATCCCAAAAAATTATCCATGATCGTCTCACGCTGAAATTTAGATATAGCTTGAACCTAACATGACACAAAAAAGTTCCTTCTAACATTAACAAATGACTTGTTGCTGAAATGACTTGTTGCTGTGTTGCAGAGGGATCACCACACAAAGGTTAATAATGCAAAAGCTTGAACACAACGACCACACAAAGGTTAATAATGCAAAAGCTTGAACACAACGAATACTTATGTGTTGCACAGTGATCACCATACAAAGGTTAATAATGACTTGCTTCTATGTTGTAGAGTGATCACCACACAAAGGTTAATAATGCAAACGCTTGAACACAACGAATACTTCGCTGTTTTACAGGTGGCCAGACAATCAGCTTTGTCTATTACCTCTATCATCTATGTCTAGTAATGAATATACCATGAGCTGTTCCACAATAAATGGCTGGCGTGCTGAAAAAAGTCATGGCCCCATCACCCCAACTCCACCTCATCGATGCTCTGCAGTCTGTAGTACCTTTTGTTGCATGTTCATTGGGCATGCCCATTTAACCTGTTGTTTCTTGTCTGCAACTTGATCTTGAGGAGGCACTGGGACGAGAATGGTAGGTACACCGTTGAGTAGAGAATGAATAATAGCAAGAATGAATGGCGGCTACACCGTGCAAGAGGCTAGTAGAGCGGTTGGAGGGTAGGCGACTAGAAGGTTGGGCGAGGGCGAGAGGACTGATTAGCGGCGCACGAGCAGAAGATAGGCACTGGGGGTCGTAGAGATGGTGGGAAAACCCCGACTAGAAGTGATTGGAATGGCGGGGAGGATATGAAACAAAGGCCGACCGGTTGGTGGGAAGGTCATGGGCAAGCAAACAGCAGCAGCGATGATGAGCTTTAAAGAAGGTCGTGGGGGAAAACAACGATGACAAGCTACAAAGAAGGCTGTAGGGGTGAAACGGAAGCGAAAGGGGCAGTGGATGGGGTTCCAGTAGAGGGGTGTAAGGACGTGAAGATGTGGCGTGGGTAGGAGAGGCAAGTTAAGAGGTAAACTAATACAGGTACCCATGCGAATCACAAAGGACACAACAAATCACTAGCAGACCAAGGTGCCAAGTCGATGGCAACCCACCTGTGAAAGCACTTGCTGCAGCCCAACCCAACCCTGAGAGCACCCCAGTAAAACAAAACTGATGTAACGAAACCCTAGAAACTAAAGAGCACGAGGAAAAACCCTAAAAGGAAGACACACAAAATGGAGATGGGGAAGGGGGGAGATGGTCCCAAGCAAGATCGCCAAAAAGTTACTCTATTTGCAGATGAACTCAAAGCCTAACCACCACAAACCTGGGACAAATAATCGATTGTATTCCACCTTCAATGTTAGGCAAATATCTATACAGGATTAACCACAACCCCGCCTCCCTCCACGTGGGCAAAGGAGGTGGGGCTATTTCAAAATAACCACTCCTCCTTCAAGCGTGAGGAGGAGCCAAATCTCACATCTACCAATGCAATTTTGAATTTGAATCTAAGAAGATCTCATCTCACATCTTTCAATGAAATCTTTGTATACATGCTTACATACCTATAGATACACACACTTATATATATTATGTATGTATGTGTATCTATAGGTATGTAAGCATGTATATATAAATAGTGTGCATGTGCATGTGTGTGTGTGTGTGTGTGTGTGTGTGAGAGAGAGAGAGAGAGAGAGAGAGTAAAATGGGGGATGGATTTTGTGGGGCCAATAAAACCAGAGCAAGGTTTACAGGCAATAGATACATTCTGGTTGCATATATTATTGTACAAAATGGATGGAAGCAGTAGCATTGAAGGATAATACGGCAACAAGTGTTGCAAAATTTTTGTACAAGAACATTATGACTAGATTTGGATGTCCTATTAAACTTCTTTCAAATCAGGGAGGGAATTTTCTTAACAAGGTGATAAAAAAGCTCACAACATTACATTTGATTGTGCATTAGAATTCAATAGTGTATTATCCAGCTCTGCAAATGGTCAAGCTGAAAGTTCAAACAAAATTCTTTTGAAGATTCTCAAGAAGATTGTGTCATATAACAGGAGAGATTGGGATCAAAAACTGGATTCTGCATTGTGGGCATTTAGGAGGACAGCATTTAAGGTGACTATAGAGTTAACTCCATTCAAGCTTGTGTATGGTTTGGAAGCTGTGGTGCCTATGGAGTTTTTGGTACCTAGTCTTAGAGTAGCAGTAACATACAAGCTCTCACCTAAAGAATCATTGGATTAAAGACTGGAAAAGCTTTTGTAATTGGAGCAAGACAAAATACAGTCATCCTACATTTCAAAAGTGATTCAGAAAAGAAGATAGGTGTGGGTTAATAGGAATATAAAATTCAAGCTGTTCAAGGAGGGAGATCTAGTAAGCTGTATAATTCAAAGTTAGGTCCACATATAGGGAAGCTGAAATTGAGGTATGTGGGCCCATTTCTGATTAATCAGGTGTTGGGTTGGGCACTTTCTTACTGTCTGACTTGTCAAGAAATCAGTTTCAGAAACTAGTTATGGTTTTAGACTTAATAAATTTTTTGGGCCTAGTCCAGTTAAAAGGGAGATTGGTGTCGGCCTAATAAGTCCAATCGGTATGATGAAGAATGTGTTATATAAAGCGGGAGTATATCTCATTAAGGATTCAAATAAGGTGCAATCGTACACAACTCCAGTTAATTATAGTGTGGAGCATGCTGGACGCGACATCTACACAGAAAACTCAGGCGAAAAGGTGGGCGACATGCAGCGTTTTTTAAGCCTAGACGAAGAAATCGCAGAGGCTTTCATGGATCTTTCCAAGCAGAAAAGTATGGTGAGGAGAAGCCTATGCATGAAGGACACGCCACTCAAAGATGATAGTTCGTATGCCCCTTCAGAGGACGAAGCTATATATGTTGAGGAGTTGAGCGTTAAGGCGGAGACATCTGTTGCGTTTCTAGATTCTAAGGTAAATCTGGACCTTACAATATCAAAACACAGAGCATGGCTGCAGACTATAGGATTGCTAGATTTTGCTTCTTTGCCATGGGAATCATTGAGGGGCAATGACCAAGCAAAATAGCAGTTTAAGTTTTTGCAAGCGAGTGATGGATTTATTTCTCCCAATGTGTTTCTCTTTGTGGAGTTGGTGTCTGATGTCTTTAATATATCCATGGAAGGTGAGATGCGTTTTGATAGAGCATCATTGAAGGTGTTAGAGAAGGAGTTTGGGGCACCTTGAAACAACAAGGAAGTATTATGTTATTAAGAAGGTCCAGGATCCACAGAGAAGGCTTCAGCTAGAATGGTTTCTAGAGAATGTTTTGTTGCTGATTAAGTCAGAATACATGTCGGACAAGAACTATGGATATTTACAAACTGCAGAGAAGGGTAAGACTGTAGCATGGGCACACATTCTACGTCGGAAAATCATGTCAAAAATCAGGGAAAAAGACAAGAGAAAAGTTGATAAAACTTCAAGATTAGGGCCTATTTTGGCTTCAATTTTTCAGAGAGTGAAGAACTTGGCAAAGGTAAAGCCATATAGTAAAGCTGCAAAGAGGATAGTGGATCAGCTAGAAGATAAACCACCTAGCATCAGGAGCAAGAATCTGAAGATAGATCCCTTTATCATGGTGGATAGTGATAAACTAGCAACACATCTTATGGATGCTAGTTGGATATTCAGCATAAGAATCTAGCAAGGTGGAAAAAAGTCATAAGGTTCTTATAGACCCTTTGTTTCCATCACCTTTTGTAGAGGAGGGCACGTTAGAAAAGGAAGTGAGTGCATCACCTAGTTCAGCTCAGAAGAATGGACTGAAGTTGAAAATGAACAAGGCAAAGTTAACCAAGCAGGAAGATGTTGTAGTTTTAGGGAGGCCTGAAGTTTTGGGATTTCAAACTTCAGATATACTACAAGAAATTACTATTGCAGAGGCAAAGAAAGCTTGGAAGTTAATGGACAATTTTTTGTTGCAGTATCAGAGCAATGCTCAAATTGATAAGAGGAAACATAGAGAATTAGAAAATAAAGTACAGAGTTTGGAATAGCAGTTAACCAGACAGGATGTCAAAACTCAACAAGTGAAAGAAATGGAGAAAAAAGTTAAATCCAAGGGGAGTTGTTTTTTAAGATGAAAGAAGAATATGAGGTAGACTTGGCTAAGTGGCAAGAGAAGGCCAAAGCAAAAATGTAGTCAGAAATGGTTATTACATACAGATTGGCTTATAGAGATAAAGGTTACATTTTTTGCTAAATTGGAGGGGTTAACAAAGAAGAATACTGAGTTGGTAACAACTAATGAGATTTTATTACAGCATTTAACAGTGTTAAAGAAAGTATAGGATCACATGAGGGACTTTGTAGAAGAAGAAGAGATTGATGTAGATGGGGTTTTCATGAGCAGCACAAATTTGGCAACAATGAAGGGGGAATTAATGCAGACAGGAAATTTGTTTTGGGCTGGAATTAAAGAAAGAATTCACAGTGTTCTTACAAGACCTTGGGAGGCATTTGCAGATGAGCAACGCAAAGTAGAGTTAGTTTTGCTTAAAGAGTAGGTTACAGCTTTGGAGGAGAAAAACTTGAAGTTGCAGATGAAACAGCTGCCAGTCACTCAAGAGTCTCTTCAAGTGAAACCCCGTGAAAAGTCAGTGTGGGAGGATCCTTTGTACTCCCTCAAGGGCTATCATGGTTTAGAAGAAGGTTTTTTTTATGACAGTCAAATGTCTTTTAAGTTTGCATGTGATTTTGTAGGAAAAGGCACTTTTGAAGGAATAAAGAAGCAAGATATGGAAGTGGATAGTGTTAAACTTATTACATTGGTACCTGATATTGCAGAACAGAATGTTGAAAGTTCAGGGATTGTTGCTGACAAGATTTTAGATGTTGCTGAGAAGATATCAAATGATCAAGTGGATCAAATTGACCCTGTGGAGCAGATACTTCAAAAACAGACAAGGAGGATGCCATGAAGGAAACTGAAGACAAATATGCAGAGATGAAGACTGAACTAAAAAGTAATCTACATACTTTTAAGTAAAGTAACATTTTGGGAGTGGGCTCATGTCTAAAAATTTTAAGGAAAATTTTATCCACCGGGGGTGTGCCGGCTGTAAAACTTGGAGTTTTACATAGTTTCCTTTGGATACTTTGAACTTTGAATTTTACCTGAGATTTTAGGCGACATCATTTGGAACTTATATATAGATGTAACCGTCTTGAATCGTGCATCATGCACAGTTAGAAACTGAATTCAGAGCATCTCTGCACTTGTCTTGCTGTTCTATAGGTTTACCTGATCTTTCAAGTCTGTTTTCCTGATATAATGTAATGCTGTAATGTTGGATTCTGTGTTTTGTGATGGAGATAGATAGTCCATTTCTTATCCCCGTGATCTAAAATGATGATGATGATGTGTGGGGAGTGTTTAAAGCCTATTCTCTGTAATTTTAGATTTCTGTGTGTAGTATTTGTTTAGCCTTAACAGGCACCCGGGCATGGGCGGCCATTAAGTAAATCTATCATCTAGTGTGTGCTAGAATACTAGTATACATGTGAACTTGATGTCAAAATTACACTTAGCTCAATCATCCCTTTTTTACATCTTGTGTAGCTCATTAGAGCGGAAAAATCATAAGTTGTGCATTAAGTGCAAAAAATTGCTTGAGCGAACAAAATTACAAAAGTGATCCAAATCAATAAAACCTTTGATGCCAATAACTCATAAATAATGACTCCGAATACTTTGAAGAAAATCCGATTGGGTCCATCGAAGTCATCTACCTAGGTAATCGCCCCATAAATGGGATTAACACACAACACTCTCTCTCTCTCTCTCTCTCTCTCTCTAATCTTGCAATCTCTCTTACTCTCTCTAACTCTATCTATTTCTCTTGAAATGGCTAACTCACTCTTTAACTGTCACTCTACCTCACTCACTCACTCTCTCTCTCTCTCTCTCTCTCTCTCTCTCTATATATATATATATATATATATATCTTACTCTCTCAAGCTCTCTTACTCTCTCTATTTCTCTCGAACTCACCAAGTCTCTCCTTAACTCTCTATTTCTCTTGAAGTCGCCAAGTCTCTCCATAACATACTCTCTCTCTAACTTGTCTTTATTTCTCTCTTTAACACTCATTCTCTCTCTAACTCACTCTCTTTACCTTTCTCTAACTCACTCACTCTCTAACTTTCTCTCTCTCTCTCTCTAAATCCTTATAACTCTCTCTCTAACTCACTCTCACTCACACACTCTGTAACTCTCTTTCTAATCCTTCTCTACCAACTTTCACTCACTCACTCTCTCTCTCTCTCTCTCTCTCTCTCTCTCTCTCTCTCTCTCTTTGTTTTTGTCTCTATCTCTCTCTCTCTCTCTAACCCTCTCACTGTCTAACCCTCTAACTCCCAAATATGATATATATATATATATATATATATATATATATATATATATATATATATATATATATATATATATATATATATATATATATATATATATATATATACTCTAATTCTCTATTTCTCACTCTTCGTGTGTGTGTGTGTGTGTGTGTGTGTGTGTGTGTGTGTGTGTGTGTGTCTTTTTAACTCTCTAAATCTCTCTTTGTAAGATCCATGTTCCCACCGAGCAACAGATTCGGGATACTAGCAGCGGAAGTAGCATTTCTCGCGCGGGACAGGGGTCCCACATTCGGGGCCTCACCCACGGATATCCGGATAAGAGACTAATCCGTCGGTTGTTCCAAAACCGAGCCTGGAAAAACTTCCTTTACCGGAAAGCACGGGCGATTCTACCAGGATAACTTTTTACTCTAACGTAGTCAAGATCATTTCTGATCGAGCTGATCCAATTACATCTATAAGATACTTGGTCAGATCAAGGGGGAAACTTGCACTTGGATCATTGGGATCAACGCTTTTTTCCCCATTCAAGAGGCACAGCCGTTGATTCCTATCCATAGAACAGTTACTGTTCGGGATTTATTTTATCTATCGTAAAAACAAAAGTTTGAGTCTCGATTTACGGATCCATCAGTCCAGCCTAACCCCATCCGCCGATCCCATGGGTTAGCCAACCGCCCAACCACTGTAGTGATGGGATCCAATTAAGAATTTGGTTAGGTTTTGTCCCGGGTACCAAGGAAAAGAGTTCCAAGGCCCCCTAGCCGGATGGTCATGCAAAAATAAAACTAGTCACACCACTCACACACCCAATATGAAATTGCCTTTTCACAGATTCAACCAGTTTAAAACAATCCTTTAATAAAACCATAGTATCACTGATCACTATCTTCCAATTTATCCAGTTGATTCTTAATTTTTCCATCATTCCTTCATCTGAGTATCTATGGCATCATTGGCAACTAGGACGCTCACCACCTGTCCACACAGGGGCCGTTTCCTAATCCCTAGCCCATAATACTTGGCAATATAATCACTTATCAAGATGGACTCTCGTTGAAGATCAGCAAGATCAACCAACAGATCCATATAAAGAGCCATGGACTCATCCATTGAAGACCAGCAAGGTCAATCAACCAGATCCATGCCCGATTTCAGAAAACAACTCCTACTCTTGTTCCAATATCTTCCTCGACGCACGCGTGGGTATCCTAGGCGACCCAGAGCCCGAGCACCGTATGGTCAGCACCCTCTAGGATCCTTCGCAGGTGACCTAGCGCTTCACTCATAGGCCGCTTCCTTGGCCCCTCATCCACCGTACCGGAAGCTCACCATTTTAATCGCACCGAGGCTGGTCAAGACCTCGGCCGAGACCTTGCCACGCGAGACGTCCTTCATTGACTCTCCGTCAGCAGTTGCAACTTTATCAGTATAGGTCTCTACGACCTTTATCAGTAGGTCTCTACGACCTTAATCACAAGATGGTCAAAATGCTCCCCCAGCATTATTGACATAAAACAGTCATTTACAAACAGCATTTATAAACAGTTTACAATACAGTTTCTATTTTAATTTTCATTTTTTCACATTATCCCTCATCAATCCACATTACTTATTCCAAATTCCATTTATATGTATACTCATCCCATCACATCATTTTCCATCTCATCACTTCAGATTCCTTCACATCACATATCGTATATTCACATCCATACATATATCCACATCCACATCCACATTCACATCCATACATCCACATCTACATCCATACATCTATTTTCACATCCACATCTATACATCTACATCTACATGCATACATCCACATCTCCATTCACATCCACATCTATACATCTACATCTACATGCATCCATCCACATCTCCATTTACATCCTCATCTATATATCTACTTCTACATGCATATATCCACATCTCCATGCATACATCCACCTCCACATTCACACCCACATCCATACATCTACATCTACATGCAAACATCCACATCTCCATGCATAATAAAATTCTTTTAATTAATCTAGGATGATAGTTCCTAGAATATGGTAGGAATTCCTCTTTTTATGCTTTGAATGAAATTATTTTATGCGTAATTTCTATAAAAATTTTGCCATAGCTCCGCTACTATGACTGATAAATCTCAATTTTTTTTAAGGGATAAAGCTTATCATTAAGGAAATAATTAGAATGGTCTCTAATTGGATCATCAATCCATAATGGATTGAATCATCAATATACATAAACTAAAAGCACAAAAAAAAGCCATTAATTTGGCCTCAAGCATAGCTTAATCTTGGATTAAGGAAAAGCCTTATGAAAAGCTTCATTTGAATTGAAAAAGGGTCATGAGTATGACCATTTCTTAAGTGAGAGAGAGAAAAACCATTAGAATTAAATATAAATAGAATTTTATGTAATTCTTTACTATCATTAATTAATTAACTTCGATAGCATTTCAAAAACCATACCAATTAAGCTTCTCAAGCTTGAGAGGGGTTGAGAAGAGAGAATCATTGAGAAATTATAGAAAAGATCAAAATTCACTATACTTACCTTATAATTTGCTTGATTCTTTATTCACCGGTAGAGGCCCCCAACCAATCAATTGGTTTAGTATGTTGATGGAGCCACCAATGGGAATTGAAGAAAGAGAGGTGTCAAAAACTAGTGAATTATTAAAGAATTCACAGTTCTTGGCTTAGGTGAAGTAGAGTAACAAAGCATAAGACACTATATTTTTTTCAACAAGGGAAGGCTTCTATTTATAGGAAAAATTGAGCTCCTAACCAAACAAACTGATTCTAGAATTTTCCAAGTCAGTTTGGTTGAATTTGGACTAGATTTGGACCTAGTTTGGTTACTTTTTGATTCGGTTTGGTTCCATTTTGATTTGGTTTGGTTCAAGAGAGATGAGAGATAAAAATATCACATTGTTTTTGAGTTTAAAACTCATTCAAGCATGTGAAATATGCACCTCCTTTAAAGAATTCCCCTTCCTTACATATGTGTCAAAATTTTATTGCTCATAGTTTTTTACTAATAAATATTGTACATTTTCAACTCTTCATCTTATGTGAAATATGCACCTTCTTTAAAGAACTCCTCTTCCTTACATATGTGTCATAGTTTTTTTACTAATAAACCTTGTACATTTTCAACTCTTCATCTTATGTGAAATATGCACCTCCTTTAAAGAACTCCCCTTTCTTACATATGTGTTTATTTACTAATAAACCTTGTACATTTTCAACTCTTCATCTTATGTGAGCATTTACTCATTTTTGGATACCCAAAATATCTCATATTTTTAATATTGCTTATAGTTTTTTACTAATAAACCTTGTACATTTTCAACTCTTCATCTTATGTGAGCATTTACTCATTTTTGGATACCCAAAATATCTCATATTTTTAATATTGCTCATAGTTTTTTACTAATAAACCTTGTACATTTTCAACTCTTCATCTTATGTGAGCATTTACTCATTTTTGGGTATCTTCTTTTACAAATTGGATTTATCTCCTCCCTACACATGGATTGATGCTATTGGCCCATAGGAACCTTAATTGGACCATAATCCAAAAATTTCTAAAAATCTAGACCCTTAGGCTAAGGTCCTTTATACACATTTCCGATTAATTCCTGCCAGGTGTTCTCAAAACAGCCCTGGTTCTCCTTACACCACGAGTAACCACAGATGGAATGCCAAGCTTCTCATTAAGGCTCTGCTCAAAGCCACTAGAGTCACCATCCACATATGAGTGACATGCTGATAGATCAGGCACAAAAGCTTTATCTACCTTTTCGTTCCCTTTCTATGATACATGTGTACTTGCATCATTCCTCAACCTGCCTAACCATGGGCTAACATTAGATCCACTGCTCGAGGACTCCCCAGGTCCACTCAGCACCTGTGATTGCTGCTCTACATGTGGTACAACATCAGCATTTCTTACATATGCATCTTCTATTGCCTTCACTACTGGTGCATATCAGCTACTCATCTCATCGAATACAGCATCTCTGCTTACTCGCATCTTATGAGTGGTAGGGTTATAGCATCTATAACCTTTTTGCTCCATAGCATAACCAATGAAGATTCATTTGTTTGCCTTTGGATCAAACTTTGTTCTCACTTCATTCAGGAACATGTACATATGCAATACACCCAAACACTTTCAAGTGAGACACATCCGGTCTTATGCATGTAAACTTCTATTCAGGAGTCATACCATGAACAGCTGCAGTGGGTGTCCTGTTCATAATGTACACAGCGGTTGCTACTGCTTCTGCCCAAAAGTAATGTGGCATATTCTTTTCAGCTATCAAGGCGCGTGCCATTTTTGCAATGTGCCTGTTTTTCGAAAGTGAGCAAACACCTCACTTTTCTCCTTCATGAAATAAACCCACACTTTCCTAGTGTGGTCATCAATGAATGTAACTTAGTACCTGCAACCTGCAATTGTTGCAGTCTTGGTCAGTCCCCATACATCTGAATGTATGACATATCCAATGGCCTTGCACTGACATGAGTGGTAGGGTTATAGCACCTATAACCTTTTTGCTTCATAGCATAACCAATGAAGATCATTTGTTTACCTTTGGATCAAACTTTGTTCTCACTTCATCAGGAACATGTACATATGCAATACACCCAAACACTTTCAAGTGAGACACATCCGGTCTTATGCCTGTAAACTTCTATTCAGGAGTCATACCATGAACAGCTGCAGTGGGTGTCCTGTTCATAATGTACGCAGCAGTTGCTACTGCTTCTGCCCAAAAGTAATGTGGCATATTCTTTTCAGCTCTCAAGGCACGTGCCATTTTTGCAATGTGCCTGTTTTTTCGAAAGTGAGCAAACACCTCACTTTTCTCCTTCATGAAATAAACCCACACTTTCCTAGTGTGGTCATCAATGAATGTAACTTAGTACCTGCAACCTGCAATTGTTGCAGTCTTGGTCGGTCCCCATACATGTGAATGTATGACATCCAATGGCCTTGCACTGACATGAGTGGTAGGATTATAGCATCTATAACCTTTTTGCTCCATAGCATAACCAATGAAGATGCATTTGTTTGCCTTTGGATCAAACTTTGTTCTCACTTCATCAGGAACATGTACATATGCAA